>NC_092086.1:25703550-25779966 GCF_045679555.1 Salvelinus alpinus
GACGGGTCAGTTATGACTGGAGGCTTAGAATGGACGGGTCAGTTATGACTGGAGATTTATAATGGACGGGTCAGTTATGACTGGAGGTTTATAATGGACGGGTCAGTTATGACTGGAGGTTTATAATGGACGGGTCAGTTATGACTGGAGGTTTAGAATGGACGGGTCAGTTATGACTGGAGGTTTAGAATGGACGGGTCAGTTATGACTGGAGGTTTAGAATGGACGGGTCAGTTATGACTGGAGGTTTAGAATGGACGGGTCAGTTATGACTGGAGGTTTAGAATGGACGGGTCAGTTATGACTGGAGGTTTAGAATGGACGGGTCAGTTATGACTGGAGGTTTAGAATGGACGGGTCAGTTATGACTGGAGGTTTAGAATGGACGGGTCAGTTATGACTGGAGGTTTAGAATGGACGGGTCAGTTATGACTGGAGGTTTAGAATGGACGGGTCAGTTATGACTGGAGGTTTAGAATGGACGGGTCAGTTATGACTGGAGGTTTAGAATGGACGGGTCAGTTATGACTGGAGGTTTAGAATGGACTGGTCAGTTATGACTGGAGGTTTAGAATGGACGGGTCAGTTATGACTGGAGGTTTAGAATGGACTGGTCAGTTATGACTGGAGGTTTAGAATGGACGGGTCAGTTATGACTGGAGGTTTAGAATGGACTGGTCAGTTATGACTGGAGGTTTAGAATGGACGGGTCAGTTATGACTGGAGGTTTAGAATGGACGGGTCAGTTATGACTGGAGGTTTAGAATGGACGGGTCAGTTATGACTGGAGGTTTAGGGGACTAGAGGACATACTTTAGCTGTTTATTGCTGTTCCCATACAATCTGAGAAAAAACCTCAAATCCTTTTCAGTACATCCTGTTACTATCATCTGAACAATATCTGTGTAAATCAATTGGTCCTGATTAAGCATGAACAACAGTACAGCTATACAACTCTAAAGAACAAAAATAACTTGTCTATAATTATAAATATACAGACAACCCTAAAAGGTTTCCGTTTTGGGTTCCACGTAGAAACAATTCCATAGAGGGTTCTACATGGGGACAGCCGAAGAACCCTTTTTTATAAGAGTGTATAGGTCTGGAGTGCAAGTGTGTGAGAGAGAGAGATGGAGACAGACAGACAGACAGACAGACAGACAGACAGACAGACAGACAGACAGACAGACAGACAGACAGACAGACAGACAGACAGACAGACAGACAGACAGACAGAGAAAGAGACAGACAGAGAGAGACAGACAGAGAGACAGACAGAGAGACAGACAGAGAGACAGACAGAGAGACAGACAGAGAGACAGACAGAGAGACAGAGACAGACAGACAGACAGACAGAGAGAGAGAGAAAGAGACAGACAGAGACAGACAGACAGAGAGACAGACAGAGAGACAGACAGAGAGACAGACAGAGACAGAGAGAGAAATCCGGGATGAAAGAACGTGTGTCGGAGGTGTAATGTCGGAGGATTATGGGGGATAGGGGTAAAGTAATGTGTAAAGTGAGGTTCAGAGCCCTGTAACCCTCCCTGACCTGGACTGAGACAGACTGGGAGTGGGGGGATTTACCCTAGTCACTAAGATAACTTGGCTCTAATGACAAGCTTTCTGTGTGTAGCTGGATAACGGCAGGTTATGTTGCTGACTTGCCAGATGCCTCAAACTGAATTATTCTGCTGCTATCATTCGCTACATACTTCAGTCAGACTGCCATCATTGAAGTCGTTTGTAGTGACGTCAAAGTGCGCGGTGTTGTACAAAACAAAGTCATCAGCGATTGGATCATCTCTAACCATCAGAGTATCAAAGCCAATGACACATTTTTAAAAGTGCTGCTGTTGTACAAAACAAAGTCATCAGCGATTGGATCATCTCTAACCATCAGAGTATCAAAGCCAATGACACATTTTTAAAAGTGCTGCTTTACCCATTTTTGTTCTGCCTCTGGCCCAAACCATCGGTTTCTGGGACCAATCAGACGGTCTAGAATGGATTTCCATTCTACAAATCGTAGAGGAGGTACTCAGATACAGACTCATTGCGAAGAAGAAACTAACATCCATGGGCGTGATGTAGCGTTTTGCCTGTGCATGGAGTTTGTGTAGCCAGGCAGGTTGCTTTCTGTCTGTGTGAGTGTTTCTAAAGGGGACTTGAGTCAAAGGTCTTTGATTTGTCTCAGAGTCATCCAGATGACAGCGTAGAAATAAAGTGAATAGAATGGACATACCAACATTTGTTTCCATTCCTGTTAGTGAGCATTTCTCCATTGCCAAGACAATCCAGCCTCCTGACAGGTGTAGGAACTTTGCACAGCCATTGAAGAGGAGTGGGACAACATTCCACAGGCCACAATCAACAGCCTGATCAACTCTATGTGAAGGAGAAGTGTCGCACTGCATGAGGGAAATGGTGGTCACACCAGATACTGACTGGTTTTCTGACGCACGCCCCTGTTGGTATATGTGACCAACAGATGCATATCTGTATTCCCAGTCATGTGAAATCCATAGATTAGGGCCTAATGAATTCATTTCAATTGACTGATTTCCTTATATGAACTGTAACTCAGTAAAATCTTTGAAATGATCGCATGTTGTGTTTATATTTTTGTTCAGTGTAAATCTATGATGGTGGCTGTTTGGCTGGTATGGAATGAAGGGTTGCCTTCAATGACAATATCCACTCTATAACTGGTATTTATAGGACTGGTGTCGAAACAAAATGGAGGTAATAACTTGACTATAGTCTCACCTGACTGGCCAGCGATGACATGTAGCAAATATTGTATACTATATTGACAAGATAGTCAAGTGACCCGCACTAACAATAGAAATACATGTCCTCAAATATGGAAGTCAGGGTGGAGGCGGCGAGATCAGGTGGGACCATTCTAGCCAATGAGAGGGCAGATACGCATGTGAACAACAGGCCATAGAGATAGATAGAGGACTCATCTATGTATCTGTGCCATTATAGAGTCTGTGACCGCAAGGGCAGCACCATTGAAGCCATTTCCATTTTAAAGTAGTCAATTTTCTTATTCTTCATTGGCCGATTGCTCCAAAATCATAGGAATCCCACCTAATTGTCTATTTTAAAATGGTGGAAGCCCTCAATGGCAATATCCACACTAAAACGGGTTATATCCATGATGAGTCCTCTCCCTATGACAACAGGCACAACTCCAAAATGAAGTTGTATTTTTTAAAGTTGTGTAAATGGGATAAAGTAATCCTTCTCACCCCCCCCCCCCCTTAAAAGATTTAGATGCACTATTGTAAAGTGGCTGTTCCACTGGATGTCATAAGGTGAATGCACCAATTTGTAAGTCGCTCTGGATAAGAGCGTCTGCTAAATGACTTAAATGTAAATGTAAATGCAACGTGTGTCCACTTATATACGACGCCAGGTCAGCGGAATCAATCACCACCTTCCGGAGACACCTGAAACCCCACCTCTTTAAGGAATACCTAGGATAGGATAAAGTAATCCTTCTAACCCCCCCCCCCCCCCTTAGAGTTAGATGCACTATTGTAAAGTGGTTGTTCCACTGGACATCATAAGGTGAATGCACCAACTTGTAAGTCGCTCTGGATAAGAGCGTCTGCTAAATGACTTAAATGTAATGTAAATGTATATCAGTAAATTTGTAACAACCTAACCGTTGCGAAACTTTAATTTGATCAAATAAGCCTCACTTAGCAAATGAGCAATTCCATTTTTTGTTGACCAAATTCAACACTCTCCCATTGACCAAAACTTCCTCCCTTCTTGGGCTTATTTTCGTGGACAGATTTTGGTCGGAGTAAACCTCTTGCTTCGCCTCTTCCTATCTGCCTTTGGTCTCACATGATTCTGACAATAATGTGATTTTAGTCTCACCTGATTGGCCAGATATGACTGTGGGTTGGTTACAGATTGGTCTTCTGATTGGACAGAATTGACCTGTATTCTCACCTGATTGGCCAGCAATGTGACTATATGCTCACGTGATTGGCCAGCGATGTGGCTATAGTCTCACATGATTGGCCAGAGATGACCTATAGCAGAGCTCTCCAACCCTGTTCCTGTAGGTTCTCTCCAACCCTAATCTAGCACACCTGATTTGAATGAATATCTATCTGATCAGTTGAATCAGGTTAGTTACAACTGGAGTTGGATGTAAAACCTACAGGAGGGAAGGCTCTCCAGGAACACGGTTGGAGAAGCCTGACCTATAGTCTCACCTGATTGGGTGGCGATGACCTGGAGCTGCAGTCTCTGGGGGGAGTAGCTGGTCCAGGTCTTCTGAGAGGCTGAGAGCCACTGGAGCAGCTGATCCATGTGCTGCCTGTAGAGGTCAACTACTGTAGGCAGAACCTGGACCTTACATAGAGACACTACGCTCTGCTCTGCCTGAGAGAGAGAGATGGAGAGGAGAGAGAGATGGAGAGGAGAGAGAGACAGAGAGAGAGAGATGGAGAAGAGAGAGAGATGGAGAGGGAGAGGAGAGAGAGACAGAGAGAGAGATGGAGAGGAGAGAGAGATGGAGAGGGAGAGATGGAGAGGAGAGAGAGATGGAAAGGAGAGAGAGATGGAGAGGGAGAGAGAGAGAGACAGAGAGAGATGGAGAGGAGAGGGAGATGGAGAGGGAGAGATGGAGAGGAGAGAGACAGAGAGAGAGATGGAGAGGGAGAGATGGAGAGGAGAGAGACAGAGAGAGAGATGGAGAGGAGAGAGAGAGAGAGACAGAGAGATAGATGGAGAGAGATGAAGAGGGAGAGGAGAGAGACACAGAGAGAGATGGAGAGGAGAGAGACAGAGAGAGATGGAGAGGGAGAGAGAGATGGAGAGGAGAGAGAGATGGAGAGGAGAGAGAGATGGAAAGGAGAGAGAGATGGAGAGGGAGAGAGAGAGAGACAGAGAGAGATGGAGAGGAGAGGGAGATGGAGAGGGAGAGATGGAGAGGAGAGAGACAGAGAGAGAGATGGAGAGGGAGAGATGGAGAGGAGAGAGACAGAGAGAGAGATGGAGAGGAGAGAGAGAGAGAGACAGAGAGATAGATGGAGAGAGATGAAGAGGGAGAGGAGAGAGACACAGAGAGAGATGGAGAGGAGAGAGACAGAGAGAGATGGAGAGGGAGAGAGAGAGATGGAGAGGAGAGAGAGATGGAGAGGGATAGACAGAGAGAGAGATGGAGAAGGAGAGAGAGATGGAGAGGAGAGAGAGAGAGAGAGATGGAGAGGGAGAGAGAGAGATGGAGAGGGAGAGAGATGGGGAGAGAGAGAGAGAGATGGAGAGAGATGAAGAGAGCGAGAGAAACAGGAAGGGAAGGTGAGAGAAACAGGAAGGGAAGGAGAGAGAAACAGGAAGGGAAGGAGAGAGAAACAGGAAGGGAAGGTGAAAGAAACAGGAAGGGAAGGAGAGAGAAACAGGAAGGGAAGGAGAGAGAAACAGGAAGGGAAGGAGAGAGAAACAGGAAGGGAAGGAGAGAGAAACAGGAAGGGAAGGAGAGAGAAACAGGAAGGGAAGGTGAGAGAAACAGGAAGGGAAGGAGAGAGAAACAGGAAGGGAAGGAGAGAGAAACAGGAAGGGAAGGTGAAAGAAACAGGAAGGGAAGGAGAGAGAAACAGGAAGGGAAGGAGAGAGAAACAGGAAGGGAAGGAGAGAGAAACAGGAAGGGAAGGTGAGAGAAACAGGAAGGGAAGGAGAGAGAAACAGGAAGGGAAGGTGAGAGAAACAGGAAGGGAAGGAGAGAGAAACAGGAAGGGAAGGTGAGAGAAACAGGAAGGGAAGGTGAGAGAAACAGGAAGGGAAGGAGAGAGAAACAGGAAGGGAAGGAGAGAGAAACAGGAAGGGAAGGAGAGAGAAACAGGAAGGGAAGGTGAGAGAAACAGGAAGGGAAGGTGAGAGAAACAGGAAGGGAAGGAGAGAGAAACAGGAAGGGAAGGAGAGAGAAACAGGAAGGGAAGGTGAGAGAAACAGGAAGGGAAGGTGAGAGAAACAGGAAGGGAAGGTGAGAGAAAGTGATCAACAAATTCAATAAAATGTTTATGTTGCAAGTTTAGATTACATCCGGAAACAGAAGCATGAATAGTTTAGATTACATCCGGAAACAGAAGCATGAACAGTTTAGATTACATCCGGAAACAGAAGCATGAACAGTTTAGATTACATCCGGAAACAGAAGCATGAACAGTAACTTTACGATGAAAATAATCACTTTCCAAAAACTCTGTAAACAATGTGCTTCACATGCTCTTAGTGTGATACATCAAACCACTCCGATGCAAACACTAACACATGTACCCATACAGAAAACAAACAGGAAGCATACATCCCATAGTCACAATAAACATCAACGGAGAGGAAATGAGCAGAGTGAGAGAAAGGAGTGTGAGCATAGTGTTGTCTCTTCAGGACAGAGGAAGTGACCTCGAGGGGTGCGTTATGGTCCCCCTTATGGCCCCCTTGAGGGGAGGCGGGGATGGACACTGTCTGATTGACTGTCCTCTAGAGTCAATAGTGTTACACCCCTCCCCCCCACAAACCCCTGACTGGAAGCTCCTTTTCTGGGAAAACTAGCGTTGCCATTCCCACTGGGAGGCGGAACAGCGTCCAGGAATGCCCAAGGCCATGCTCTCCCTCCCGCCTTCCCCCCTTCCCCCCATGTCCCTGTCCCTATTCTTCCTCCCAGTTCCAAACAGGACACCGTTTCTGCAGACAGACACAGACAGTCAGACTTAGAAGGCCACTGAGTGGTCAGTCATTCATCCGTTGGCCAGAGTGCAACTCCACTTCCCGCTCCTCTCCTCGTAGACCTGCTATTAGCATACAGTCCAAACAGACAGACTAAACTAAGACATAACACAGGGCTTTGACAGTCTTCTGTTTCCTCCGCCTCTTCTCTATGTTGTTAAGTTTTATTCTGGGTCAAGTTAGCCGGACGACGAGTGTCCTTCGCGGCAGGATGGTGCTCGCGTGGCATGTAATGGCAGTAGGCGTGAGGAAAGATGGCGCTGGGGCTGATTCTCTCTCTCTCTCAAAACCGCCTCCTTTCACCCTCGGCAACGGTTTAAACTAGTTCCACTCCAAAGGTGCAATTTCTGACTAAATGGGTAATTACAGTAGACTGTTGAGTTCCACTGTGCCCACTTTGAACCAGGGCTAACACTTACATTCTTCAAATAGCTTCTCTGGCCCGCTATACAAAACCTACTCACAGCTGTAATAAACAAGGAGGGGGATGGAAAGAAAGAGGGCAGGGAAAAAATGGTAAAACATTCTAGATGTCAGAGCAGAGAAGGAGAAGAGTAGTTACACAGGTGAGGTGGGTTGTGGGTTATAAACGTTGAACCCACAGGGGAGGGGGGGCCTGCCTTGAAGACAGAGAGGATCATGGGATTGTTCGTTAGAGCCACTGGGTGAGGCTGTGTGTGGGTTTGTGTGTGGGTTTGTGTGTGTGTGTGTGTGTGTGTGTGTGTGTGTGTGTGTGTGTGTGTGTGTGTGTGTGTGTGTGTGTGTGTGTGTGTGTGTGTGTGTGTGTGTGTGTTACTTGGGTAGTGAGCTGGGGTTTGATGTATGGGTGTGTAGACATATGTGTGTCTGTGTCCATGCAAGCATGCTGGTGGGTTTGTGTGTGTGTGTGTCCATGTACTGTATGTGTGTGTATGTGAGCACATCTTACCTTGTCAGTGAGCAGTGGCTCAGTGGAGAGGCTCTGGACAGTAACCAGCACCTGTAACAGCTGTAGACTGACAGAGCAACAGTCCTTCTCACACACAGACAACAGAACATCCACACAGGACAGCAACTGGTCCAGATACACCGCCTGGGAGAAGGTAGGAGAGACAATTCTAATTCAGCCCTTTATTGGGTAAATATCATACATTACACAAACACATTTAAATATCAGCCCTCACACAGACCGGGAGAGAGAGGGAGACGGAGATAGGGGAATGTGTAGATTGAGGTGGGGTGAGAGAGATAGGTACAGAGAGAGATAGGTACAGAGAGAGAGATAGGTACAGAGAGAGAGATAGGTACAGAGAGAGAGAGAGATATGTACAGAGAGAGAGAGAGATAGGTAGAGAGACAGAGAGACAGGTAGAGAGAGAGATAGGTACAGAGAGAGAGAGATAGGTACATAGAGAGAGAGGGGTGAGAGAGATAGGTAGAGAGAGAGAGATAGGTAGGTACAGAGAGAGAGAGAGATAGGTACAGAGAGAGAGAGAGATAGGTACAGAGAGAGAGAGAGATAGGTACAGAGAGAGGGAGTAAGAGAGAGATAGGTACAGAGAGGGAGTAAGAGAGAGATAGGTACAGAGAGAGGGAGTAAGAGAGAGATAGGTACAGAGAGAGATAGGTACAGAGAGAGAGTAAGAGAGAGATAGGTACAGAGAGGGAGTAAGAGAGAGATAGGTACAGAGAGAGATAGGTACAGAGAGAGAGAGAGATAGGTACAGAGAGGGAGTAAGAGAGAGATAGGTACAGAGAGAGATAGGTACAGAGAGAGATAGGTACAGAGAGAGAGTAAGAGAGAGATAGGTACAGAGAGATAGGTACAGAGAGAGATAGGTACAGAGAGAGAGAGAGATAGGTACAGAGAGAGGGAGTAAGAGAGAGATAGGTACAGAGAGGGAGTAAGAGAGAGACTGCAGTGCTACAGTCTGACGGTGCATGAGAAGGCCCTGACCTCTGTTCCTCATACTGTCATACTGTTAAATGAGGGAAAAGTCAATGGCGTGACCGCTCCCTTCACCACCAGCCTAGAAGCTAGATTTATTTTCTCTGAACTCTATCCGCCCTCTCCTCTATCCCTCCTTCTGTCTCTCTCGCTCACACTCCTCTCCATCTGCTCCCTCTCACCTCTCTCACGACACGCCATCCTCCCTCAGTTCTGATTCTCTCTCTCTCTCTCTCTCTCTCTCTCTCTCTCTCTCTCTCTCTCTCTCTCTCTCTCTCTCTCTCTCTCTCGCTCTCTCTCTCGCTCTCTCGCTCTCTCGCTCTCTCGCTCTGCGTGTCTCTCTCTCTCTCTCTCGCTCTCTCGCTCTGCGTGTCTCTCTCTCTCTCTCTCTCTCTCTCTCTCTCTCTCTCTCTCTCTCTCTCTCTCTCTCTCTCTCTCTCTCTCTCTCTCTCTCTCTCTCTCTCTCTCTCTCTCTCTCTCTCTCTCTCTCTCTCTCTCTCTCTCTCTCTCTCTCTCTCTCTCTCTCTCTCTCTCTCTCTCTCTCTCTCTCTCTCTCTCTCTCTCTCTCTCTCTCTCTCTCTCTCTCTCTCTCTCTCTCTCTGTAGGGTGAGCTCATGTTTAGACAAAGGCCCTCCACTCGGACCAATTTCCATGGCATCACCGGGAGCACAGCCTTGTTTCCTGTTTTGCTGTGGCCTGTCATTAGAGAGGAGGGGGAGGGAGGGGGGGAGGCAGTCTCCAGGTGTTTGCTTAGGGAGAGAGGGGGTGTATTAGGGAACGGAGAGAGATGGCCAAGAGTCTGTACGCACGCACACACACACACCTCATCCCTCCCATTCTCCATAATGACAAAACGTCTGCCCAGTGCTCAAAGCAGGCACTAGGAGGAGCACAACACTGTCTTCCCCAAGCAGCCAGAGAGCGGCCAGAGAGCGGCCAGAGAGCGGCCAGAGAGCAGCCAGAGAGCGGCCAGAGAGCGGCCAGAGAGCGGCCAGAGAGCGGGCAGAGAGCGGGCAGAGAGCGGCCAGAGAGCGGCCAGAGAGCGGCCAGAGAGCGGCCAGAGAGCGGCCAGAGAGCGGCCAGAGAGCGGCAAGAGAGCGGGCAGAGAGCGGGCAGAGAGCGGCCAGAGAGCGGGCAGAGAGCAGCCAGAGAGCGGGCAGAGAGCAGCCAGAGAGCGGGCAGAGAGCAGCCAGAGAGCGGGCAGAGAGCAGCATGCCACTTCAGTGGGAAGGAAAAGAGATCAAAGCTAAATAAATAAGATGGAAGAGCAGTGAGTCTATGACAGGGATGGAGAGGAGAGACTAGAGGGTCAGGACTTCCAGGGATGGAGAGGAGAGACTAGAGGGTCAGGACTTCCAGGGATGGAGAGGAGAGACTAGAGGGTCAGGACTTCCAGGGATGGAGAGGAGAGACTAGAGGGTCAGGACTTCCAGGGATGGAGAGGAGAGACTAGAGGGTCAGGACTTCCAGGGATGGAGAGGAGAGACTAGAGGGTCAGGACTTCCAGGGATGGAGAGGAGAGACTAGAGGGTCAGGACTTCCAGGGATGGAGAGGAGAGACTAGAGGGTCAGGACTTCCAGGGATGGAGAGGAGAGACTAGAGGGTCAGGACTTCCAGGGATGGGAGAAAAATGTGTTTATTTTACATCAGTGAGCTGGGGGTTAGACACACACATACTACGGACACACACATTATGCACGCACACACACTTTTGACTCAGGGGGGTTTGGAAAAGTCTTGTTATGCGTGTCTGGATCCGACAGGGAGTCAGCTTTGATATTCTAAAAGAAAGTGAGCATTGAGGATAACCTGTGCTTCCTTAGTCCCCCTGTCTGGCCTGGGCTTCCCTGGGGCCTCCCCCTCACCTCTCTGGGCTTCCCTGGGGCCCCCCCCTCACCTCTCTGGGCTTCCCTGGGGGTTCTCCCTCACCTCTCTGGGCTTCCCTGGGGGTTCTCCCTCACCTCTCTGGGATTCCCTCACCTCTCTGGGCTTGTGACTTAGTTCTCCCCTCCTGTGTGCTTACTCACTTCACCCCCCCTGTAGAGTGTGGACGTGCTCACAGTGGATGGTGTGGATACCCATAGAATGTCTGGTTATTGTATTTCTGTGGGGATCCCCCTCTTTACAGCTCTGCAGCTCACTATCATGGGAATAAAGCAGAGAGAACGTGGAGGTTCTCTGTTCTGTTCTCTGTTCTGGGGTGTTCTGGGCTGTTCTGTTCTCTGTTCTGGTCTGTTCTGGTCTGTTTTGGTCTGTTTTGGTCTGTTCTCTGCTGTGTTCTGTTCTGGTCTGTTCTCTGCTGTGGTCTGGTCTGTTCTGTTCTCTGCTGTGGTCTGTTCTCTGCTGTGGTCTGGTCTGTTCTGTTCTCTGCTGTGGTCTGTTCTCTGCTGTGGTCTGGTCTGTTCTGTTCTCAGCTGTGGTTTGTTGTGGTCTGTTCTGGTCTGTTGTGTTCTGTTCTCTGCTGTGGTCTGGTCTGTTCTCTGCTATGGTCTGGTCTGCTGTGATCTGGTCTGGTCTGTTCTGGTTTGTTGTGGTCTGTTCTGGTCTGCCACAACACCCCTAGGGAGGTAGCCCAGGATGCTGTAGGGAGGTAGCCCAGGATGCTGTAGGGAGGTAGCCCAGGATGCTGTAGGGAGACCCCACCAGACGTTTAACATTGTCACACACAAGCAGACACCGACACCAACACAGCCATCAGTAGGTGTGGGAGAGGAGAGGTAAAAGTGGCTTAGTGGATATAATCATGTGTCAGACACACCTGGAGCCTGACTGGAGCTCCACCTGGTGCCTTGCCACTGCACACGCCACGGGGCCCCGTAACACAGTGTGTGTGTCTGACACAAATGCACACTGACATACTGAGGTAGTTGGGGATTCATTACCACCCCCCCACAACTTCTGCCGGTGTCATGGAAACAGATACACCCCTGGAGCTCAGACCCGGACCTCTGACCCGGTTGTGTCAGTCCACAGGTGAGGTGGCAGCCACGCGTACGGGTACGGTAAGCCCAACCCACCACCGCACTCCTCCTTTCTTTCCTCTCTCTTTCAACAGCGAGATGAGCCGGCCACAGCTGTCAGCGGCCATGACATCAGACAGAGGAAACATGTCAGAGTGTGTTTGGGTTTTCTGAGCGACAGTAAGTTGGCCGACATGGCGTCACCACGTCACGCAAAGGACAGCCACTTCCAAGTCTCTCGGCAGCATTTGCACAGAAGACAAGATAAAAGAAAACAGAGCCTCTCCTCCACTACTCTCCTCCTCCCCTCCACTACTCTCCTCCTCTCCTCCACTACTCTCCTCCTCTCCTCCACTACTTTCCTCCTCTCCTCCACTACTCTCCTCCTCTCCTCCACTACTCTCCTCCTCTCCTCCACTACTCTCCTCCTCTCCTCCACTACTCTCCTCCTCTCCTCCACTACTCTCCTCCTCTCCTCCACTACTCTCCTCCTCCCCTCCAATACTCTCCTCCTCCCCTCCACTACTCTCCTCCTCTCCTCCACTACTCTCCTCCTCTCCTCCACTACTTTCCTCCTCTCCTCCACTACTCTCCTCCTCCCCTCCACTACTCCCCTCCACTACTCTCCTCCTCCCCTCCACTACTCTCCTCCTCCCCTACTCTCCTCCTCCCCTCCACTACTCTCCTCCTCTCCTCCACTACTCTCCTCCTCCCCTCCACTACTCTCCTCCTCCCCTCCACTACTCTCCTCCACTACTCTCCTCCTCTCCACTACTCTCCTCCTCCCCTCCCCTCCTCCCCTCCACTACTCTCCTCCTCTCCTCCACTACTCTCCTCCTCCCCTCCACTACTCTCCTCCTCCCCTCCACTACTCTACTCCTCCCCTCCACTACTCTCCTCCTCCCCTCCACTACTCTCCTCCTCCCCTCCACTACTCCTCCCCTCCACTACTCTCCTCCTCTCCTCCACTACTCTCCACTACTCTCCTCCTCTCCTCCACTACTCTCCTCCACTACTCTCCTCCTCTTCTCCACTACTCTCCTCCTCCCCTCCACTACTCTCCTCCTCCCCTCCACTACTCTCCTCCACTACTCTCCTCCTCTCCTCCACTACTCTCCTCCACTACTCTCCTCCTCTCCTCCACTACTCTCCTCCTCCCCTCCACTACTCTCCTCCTCTCCTCCACTACTCTCCTCCTCTCCTCCACTACTCTCCTCTCCTCCTCTCCTCCACTACTCTCCTCCTCCCCTCCACTACTCTCCTCCTCTCCTCCACTACTCTCCTCCTCTCCTCCACTACTCTCCTCCACTACTCTCCTCCTCCCCTCTCCTCCTCTCCTCCACTACTCTCCTCCTCTCCTCCACTACTCTCCTCCTCTCCTCCACTCCTCTCCTCCTCCACTACTCTCCTCCTCTCCTCCACTACTCTCCTCCACTACTCTCCTCCTCTCCTCCACTACTCTCCTCCACTACTCTCCTCCTCTCCTCCACTACTCTCCTCCACTACTCTCCTCCTCTCCTCCACTACTCTCCTCCTCTCCTCCACTACTCTCCTCCTCTCCTCCACTACTCTCCTCCACTACTCTCCTCCACTACTCTCCTCCACTACTCTCCTCCTCTCCTCCACTCCACTACTCTCCTCCACTACTCTCCTCCTCTCCTCCACTACTCTCCTCCACTACTCTCCTCCACTACTCTCCTCCACTACTCTCCTCCTCTCCTCCACTACTCTCCTCCACTACTCTCCTCCACTACTCTCCTCCACTACTCTCCTCCACTACTCTCCTCCTCTCCCCCACTACTCTGGCTCAGCACTTTGACAGTGCCTTGCTGTGTAATGTTCTGTCTGTTAACTGCCCGGTTGTAAATACTCCTTCCCTTCACCTACGGGCCTTTCTCTCACATCTGCAGATGTGAGAATAGTGCCGTAGCCACGGCAACACCACAATGGCCCTCAGCTGTAGAGTGAGAGCGTGTCTCTATTATGTACTAATAGCTTCATGTCTGTGGGTGTGTTTTATGGTATGTCCTATAATTACAAGTGCGACTTGTACGACACGGAAGCTTAACTAACCAACCCTCCTTTCAACTCCTCTCTGCCACAGTGAAGTCATTGTGAGTGCCCAAGCACAATGTCAGTGTCCACATCTTCAAGGGGCTCCACCACTCTCTCGCTCTCTGCCGACCAGCGTGGTTTTTGCTGTGACTTTGAAGATTATTTACATTTGATTTTTTTCCTGCTTTTTGGTCTAAGTCAAACCTCTCGCTCTCTGGCACAAAACTCTCTAATGTTGGAAGGATCAAAAACACAAAACTTGTTCTCATCTTTTGAAGTTTATTTGAGAAAGCATAGCATCTGAGTCTGCAATTGAACTATTATTTTTAACTCTACTTTATCTTAGCACCACCGCTGCCCAATGTGCTCATATGACATTTCCCCTTCCATGTCTAAACACCGATGAGCTAAACTGATATCAAAAACAGCCAGTTAGTCCAACAAGCATGATCACTGTGTCTGCTGGCTTCAGAGTATTTTAGTATTTTTATTTAACCTTTATTTCTCCAGGGTTTTCTCATAGAGATAAAATCTATTTTTCAAGAGAGACCTGGTCCGACAGCAGCAAGGGAAACAATGTTTCAGACAAAACAACTTACTAAAACTATAGACACACATACAGTACAACAATTACATATCACGTAAAGAAACACAAAATGTCATAACTAAAAAACAGCTGTCCTAAAGACAATTACACTCTTCCATGATATTTATAATCGACCAAGTGTTTAAACTCCACCAAAGTTTTTGATTGGTAATGAACCTGAGGGCTGCATGATATACTGAATCAAGTGCTCAAGTGCATTGACTACTGGCCAAAAGTTTTATAACACCTACTCATTCAAGTTTTTTTTTTTAAATTTGTACTATTTTCTACATTGTAGAATAATAATGAAGACATAAACTATGAAATAACACATGGAATCATGTAGTAACCAAAAAAGTGTTAAACAAATCAAAATATATTTTATATTTGAGATTTTTCAAATAGCCACCCTTGACAGCTTTGCACACAGCCAGGACTGTACATTCTCTCAACCAGCTTCATGAGGTAGGAAAATTATGTGGATATATTGAAGCAACATCTCAAGACATCAGTCAGGAAGTTAAAGCTTGGTTGCAAATGGGTCTTCCAAATGGACAATGACCCCAAGCATACTTCCAAAGTTGTGGCAAAATGGCAACAAAGTCAAAGTATTGGAGTGGCCATCACAAAGCCCTGACCTCAATCCTATAGAAAATTTGTAGCAGAACTGAAAAAGCATGTGCGAGCAAGGAGGCCTACCAACCTGACTCAGTTACACCAGCTCTGTCTGGAGAAATGGGCCAAAATTCACCCAACTTATTGTGGGAAGCTTGTGGAAGGCTACCTGAAACATTTGACCCAAGTTAAACAATGTAAAGGCAATACTACCAAATATTAATTGAGTGTATGTAAACTTCTGACCCACTGGGAATGTGATGACAGAAATAAAAGCTGAAATAAATTATTCTCTCGACTATTATTCTGACATTTCACATTCTTAAAATAAAGTGGTGATCCTAACTGACCTAAGACAGGGAATGTTTACTAGGATTAAATGTCAGGAATTGTGAAAAACTGACTTTAAATGTATTTGGCTAAGGTGTATGTAAACTTCCGGCTTCAACTGTATACAAGCCCGCCCCCCCCCCTTTGGCAAATCTGACCATGACCATCTTGTTGCTCCCCTCCTATAAGGCAGAAACTAAAACAGGAAGCGCCCGTGCTTAGGTCAATCCAACGCTGGTCTGACCAATTGAATTCCACGCTTCAAGATTGCTTTGATCACGTGGACTGGGATATGTTCTGGGTAGCCTCAGACAATAAAATTGACGTATACGCTGACTCGGTGAGCGAGTTTATAAGGAAGTGTATAGGAGATGTTGTACCCACTGTGACTATTAAAATCTTCCCTTACCAGAAACCATGGATTGATGGCAACATTCGCGCAAAACTGAAAGCACGTACCACCGCATTTAATAATATCAAGGCGACTGGAAACATGGTCGAATTCAAACAGTGTAGTTATTCCTTCCGTAAGGCAATCAAACAAGCAAAGCATCAGTATAGAGACAAAGTCAAGTCGCAATTCAGCGGCTCAAACACGAGACGTACAGACAATCACAGATTACAAAAAGAAAACCAGCCCCGTCGCGGACATCGACATCTTGCTCCCAGACAAATTAAACAACTTGCTCGCTTTGAGGACAATACAGTGTCACCGACACAACCCGCTACCAAAGACTGTGGGCTCTCCTTCTCCGTGGCCGACGTGAGTAAAACATTTAAGCGTGTTAACCCTCGCAAGGCTGCCGGCCCAGACGGCATCCCTAGCCGTGTCCCCAGAGCATGCGCAGACCAGCTGGCTGGTGTGTTTACGGACATATTCAATCAATCCCTATCCCAGTCTGCTGTATCCACATGCTTCAAGATGGCCACCATTGTTCCTGTTCCCAAGAAAGCAAAGGTAACTCTACTAAATAACTATTGCCCTGTAGCACTCACTTCTGTCATCATGAAGTACTTTGAGAGACTAGTCAAGGATCATATCATCTCCACCCTACCCGTCACCCTAGACCCACTCCAATTTGCTTACTGCCCCAATAGGTCCACAGACGATGCAATCGCATTTACACTGCACACTTCCCTATCCCAGGAATACATATGTAATAATGCTGTTCATTGACTACAGCTCAGCATTCAACACCATAGTACCCTCCAAACTCATCATTAAGCTTGAGACCCTGCGTCTTGATCCCCGCCCTGTGAAACTGGGTCCTGGACTTCCTGATTGGCCGCCCCCAGGTGGTGAAGGTAGGAAACAACATCTCCACTCCACTGATCCTCAACACTGGGGCCCCACAAGGGTGCATTTTCAGCCCTCTCCTGTACTCCCTGTTCACCCATGACTGCGTGGCCATGCACGCCTCCAACTCAATCATCAGTTTGCAGACGACACCACAGTGGTAGGCTTGATTACCAACGACGAGACGGCCTACAGGGAGGAGACGGCCTACAGGGAGGAGGCGGCCTACAGGGAGGAGACGGCCTACAGGGAGGAGACGGCCTACAGGGAGGAGGCAATGACCCCAAGCATACTTCCAAAGTTGTGGCAAAATGGCAACAAAGTCAAAGTATTGGAGTGGCCATCACAAAGCCCTGACCTCAATCCTATAGAAAATTTGTAGCAGAACTGAAAAAGCATGTGCGAGCAAGGAGGCCTACCAACCTGACTCAGTTACACCAGCTCTGTCTGGAGAAATGGGCCAAAATTCACCCAACTTATTGTGGGAAGCTTGTGGAAGGCTACCTGAAACGTTTGACCCAAGTTAAACAATGTAAAGGCAATACTACCAAATATTAATTGAGTGTATGTAAACTTCTGACCCACTGGGAATGTGATGACAGAAATAAAAGCTGAAATAAATTATTCTCTCGACTATTATTCTGACATTTCACATTCTTAAAATAAAGTGGTGATCCTAACTGACCTAAGACAGGGAATGTTTACTAGGATTAAATGTCAGGAATTGTGAAAAACTGACTTTAAATGTATTTGGCTAAGGTGTATGTAAACTTCCGGCTTCAACTGTATACAAGCCCGCCCCCCCCCCTTTGGCAAATCTGACCATGACCATCTTGTTGCTCCCCTCCTATAAGGCAGAAACTAAAACAGGAAGCGCCCGTGCTTAGGTCAATCCAACGCTGGTCTGACCAATTGAATTCCACGCTTCAAGATTGCTTTGATCACGTGGACTGGGATATGTTCTGACGGCCTACAGGGAGGAGGCGGCCTACAGGGAGGAGGCGGCCTACAGGGAGGAGGCGGCCTACAGGGAGGAGACGGCCTACAGGGAGGAGGCGGCCTACAGGGAGGAGGCGGCCTACAGGGAGGAGGCGGCCTACAGGGAGGAGGCGGCCTACAGGGAGGAGGCGGCCTACAGGGAGGAGGCGGCCTACAGGGAGGAGGCGGCCTACAGGGAGGAGGCGGCCTACAGGGAGGAGGCGGCCTACAGGGAGGAGGCGGCCTACAGGGAGAGGACGGGCTACAGGGATGAGACGGCCTACAGGGAGGAGACGGCCTACAGGGAGGAGACGGCCTACAGGGAGGAGACGTGCTACAGGGAGGAGACGTGCTACAGGGAGGAGACGGCCTACAGGGAGGAGACCCCCTATTCCACATCGACAGGACAACAGTAGAGAAGGTGGAAAGTTTTAAGTTCCTCGGTATCTCAAATGGTCCAAGCACACTGGTGAAGAAGGCGCAAAAGCGTCTCTTCAACCTCAGGAGGCTGAAAAAACGTGGCTTGTCACCGAAAACCCTTCTAACTTTTACAGATGCACAATTGAGCGCATCCTGTAGGGCTGTATTATCGTCTGGTAGGGCAACTGCACCGCCCACAACCGCAGGGCTCTCCAGAGGGTGGTGCTGTCTGCACAACGCATCACCAGGGGCACACTGCCTGCCCTCCAGGACACCTACAACACCGATGTCACAGGAAGGCCAAAAAGATCATCAAAGACAACAACTACCCGAGCCACTGCCTGTTCACCCCGCTATCATCCAGAAGGCGAGGTCTGTACAGGTGCATCAAAGCTGGGACAGAGAGATAGAAGCTGTTTTTCAATCTCAAGGCCATCAGATTGTTAAACGGCACCACTAGCACAGAGAGGCGGCTGCCTACCTATAGACTTGATATCATTGGCCACTTTAATAAATGGAACACTAGTCACTTTAATAATGCCACTTTAAGAATGTTTACATATCTCGCATTACTCATCTCATATGTACTGTATCCTTCACTATCTATTGCATCTTAGCCACTCTGTCACTGCTCATCCATATATTTTATACTTATATATTCTCATCCCATTCCTTTATTAGATTGTGTGTATTAGGTTTTGTTGTGGAATTGTTAGATATTAGGTTTTGTTGTGGAATTGTTAGATATTACCTGTTAGATACTGTCAGATCTAGAAGCATAAGAATTTCGCTAGACTCGCAACAATATCTGCTAACCATGTGTATGTGACCAATAACATCTGCTAACCATGTGTATGTGACCAATAACATTTGATTTGACACACCTCCAGGCTGTGTAAGGGCTATTTGACCAAGAAGGAGAGTGATGGAGTGCTGCATCAGATGACCTGGCCTCCACAATCACCCAACCTCAACCCAATTGAGATGGTTTGGGATGAGTTAGACCGCAGTGCTCAGCATATGTGGAAACTCCTTCAAGACTTTTGGAAAATCATCTAGGTGAAGCTGGTTGACAGAATGCCAAGAGCGTGCGAAGCTGTCATCCAGGAAAAGGGTGGCTACTTTGAAGAATCTCAAATATGAATATATTTTGATTTGTTTAACACTTTTTTGGTTACTACATGATTCCATGTGTTATTTCATAGTTTTGATGTCTTCACTATTATTATACAATGTAGAAAATAGTAAAACTAAAGAAAAACCCTTGAATGAGTAGGTGTGTCTAAACTTTTGACAGGTACTGTACATCGTACCAGCTCCTTCCTGGCCTTCAGAGGAAAAACAAGCCTTATTGCCGGTAATAAAAACCTATTTTCAGCTTGAGCTCCCTTATCAAGTTCTACACATGAACAGTGAAGCTCAGCTTGTCATCCACCCACACTCCCAAATATTTGTACACTTTGACTTTCTCTATAGTATGTTCATCCAATGTATGTGTGACTGTCTGTGTGCTGAATGGGAGTGTGTATGTCTGCCTGTCAGTGTCTGCCTGTCAGTGTCTGTGTACACTTGCATGCTTGGTGTGTGTTTGTGTGTATGTCTGTCTACCTGTCTTTCGGGTCTGTTCTGCTCTGTCCGTCTTTCTTTCTGTCTGTCTGTTCTGCTCTGTCCGTCTTTCTGTCTGTCTGTCTGTTCTGTCCGTCTTCTGTCTGTCTGATCTGTCCGTCTTTCTGTCTGTTCTGCTCTGTCCGTCTTTCTGTCTGTCTGTTCTGCTCTGTCCGTCTTTCTGTTCTGCGCTGTCCGTCTTTCTGTCTGTCTGTTCTGCTTTGTCCGTCTTTCTGTCTGTCTGTTCTGCTCTGTCCGTCTTTCTGATTGTGTCTGTCTGTCTGCTCTGGGTCTGCTCTGCTCTGCTCTGGGTCTGCTCTGGGTCTGCTCTGCTCTGGGTCTGCGTGCGTGTGTGTAACTGTGTGTCTGTGTGTGTCTACAGGGAACGCAGATGCTCCTCTCCCGTCTCTCTCCCTCCTCTCTCTTGTTATTTACAGCCCAATGGTGGCCTGCCTGGCCCTCTCTGGTTTGGCCCTGCTCTGTGTGTCTGGCCTGGTTGTTTTCAAAGAATGCTGCAGGTGTGTCGGTCTGTTCTGGTAACCCTGCTCTTTAAAGGGGAATTTCACCATTTTTCTACTTTATATTCATCATCTCCATCACCACCCCAACATCTGTAAAAATGGTGCGTTTCTATGTTTTGTAGTAAAAAAAGATAGAGGCCAATGACATCATCGGTGTGCATCTTGTGATTTTAACCAATTATGAGCAGGCATTGCCACTAATTGTCTATCAATTTGTTAATGATGTCCTTGGAAACACTTATGTTCCTCTATTATTTTTTACTACAAAACATAGAAACGGCCATTTTCACAGATGCTGATGTTGAGGTGGTGCTGGAGATGATGAATATCAAGTTGACATGTTTTTAAATGTCCCTTTAACTACACAGCCAGGACTGTACTGCTAACCCTGCTCTTTACATACCCAGCCAGCACTGTACTGCTAACCCTGCTCTTTACATACCCAGCTAGCCAGCCAGGACTGTACTGCTAACCCTGCTCTTTACATACCCAGCCAGCACTGTACTGCTAACCCTGCTCTTTACATACCCAGCTAGCCAGCCAGGACTGTACTGCTAACCCTGCTCTTTACATACCCAGCTAGCCAGCCAGGACTGTACTGCACACCTGCTCTTTACATACCCAGCTAGCCAGCCAGGACTGTACTGCTAACCCTGCTCTTTACATACCCAGCCAGCACTGTACTGCTAACCCTGCTCTTTACATACCCAGCTAGCCAGCCAGGACTGTACTGCTAACCCTGCTCTTTACATACCCAGCTAACCAGCCAGGACTGTACTGCTAACCCTGCTCTTTACATACCCAGCTAGCCAGCCAGGACTGTACTGCTAACCCTGCTCTTTACATACCCAGCCAGGACTGTACTGCTAACCCTGCTCTTTACATACCCAGCTAGCCAGCCAGGACTGTACTGCTAACACTGCTCTTTACATACCCAGCCAGGACTGTACTGCTAACCCTGCTCTTTACATACCCAGCCAGGACTGTAATGCTAACCCTGCTCTTTAACTACCCAGCCAGGACTGTACTGCTAACCCTGCTCTTTAACTACCCAGCCAGGACTGTACTGCTAACCCTGCTCTTTACATACCCAGCTAGCCAGCCAGGACTGTACTGCTAACCCTGCTCTTTACATACCCAGCTAGCCAGCTAGGACTGTACTGCTAACCCTGCTCTTTACATACCCAGCCAGGACTGTAATGCTAACCCTGCTCTTTAACTACCCAGCCAGGACTGTACTGCTAACCCTGCTCTTTACATACCCAGCTAGCCAGCCAAGACTGTACTGCTAACCCTGCTCTTTACATACCCAGCTAGCCAGCTAGGGCTGTACTGTACTGCTAACCCTGATCGTTAACTACCCAGCCAGCACTGTACTGCTAACCCTGCTCTTTACATACCCAGCTAGCCAGCCAGGACTGTACTGCTAACCCTGCTCTTTACATACCCAGCCAGCACGGTACTGCTAACCCTGATCTTTACATACCCAGCTAGCCAGCTAGGACTGTACTGTACTGCTAACCCTGATCGTTAACTACCCAGCCAGCACTGTACTGCTTACCCTGCTCTTTACATACCCAGCCAGGACTGTACTGCTAACCCTGATCTTTACATACCCAGCTAGCCAGCCAGTACTGTACTGCTAACCCTGCTCTTTACATACCCAGCTAGCCAGCCAGGACTGTACTGCTAACCCTGCTCTTTAACTACCCAGCCAGGACTGTACTGCTAACCCTGCTCTTTACATACCCAGCTAGCCAGCCAGGACTGTACTGCTAACCCTGGTCTTTAACTACCCAGCCAGGACTGTACTGCTAACCCTGCTCTTTAACTACCCAGCCAGGACTGTACTGCTAACCCTGATCTTTACATACCCAGCTAGCCAGCCAGGACTGTACTGCTAACCCTGGTCTTTAACTACCCAGCCAGGACTGTACTGCTAACCCTGCTCTTTAACTACCCAGCCAGGACTGTACTGCTAACCCTGCTCTTTACATACCCAGCTAGCAAGCCAGGACTGTACTGCTAACCCTGCTCTTTACATACCCAGCTAGCCAGCTAGGACTGTACTGTACTGCTAACCCTGATCGTTAACTACCCAGCCAGCACTGTACTGCTAACCCTGCTCTTTACATACCCAGCTAGCCAGCCAGGACTGTACTGCTAACCCTGCTCTTTACATACCCAGCTAGCCAGCCAGGACTGTACTGCTAACCCTGGTCTTTAACTACCCAGCCAGGACTGTACTGCTAACCCTGGTCTTTAACTACCCAGCCAGGACTGTACTGCTAACCCTGATCTTTACATACCCAGCTAGCCAGCCAGTACTGTACTGCTAACCCTGCTCTTTACATACCCAGCTAGCCAGCCAGGACTGTACTGCTAACCCTGGTCTTTAACTACCCAGCCAGTACTGTACTGCTAACCCTGATCTTTACATACCCAGCTAGCCAGCCAGCCAGTACTGTACTGCTAACCCTGCTCTTTACATACCCAGCTAGCCAGCCAGGACTGTACTGCTAACCCTGCTCTTTAACTACCCAGCCAGGACTGTACTGCTAACCCTGGTCTTTAACTACCCAGCCAGTACTGTACTGCTAACCCTGCTCTTTACATACCCAGCTAGCAAGCCAGGACTGTACTGCTAACCCTGCTCTTTACATACCCAGCTAGCCAGCTAGGACTGTACTGTACTGCTAACCCTGATCGTTAACTACCCAGCCAGCACTGTACTGCTAACCCTGCTCTTTACATACCCAGCTAGCCAGCCAGGACTGTACTGCTAACCCTGCTCTTTACATACCCAGCTAGCCAGCCAGGACTGTACTGCTAACCCTGGTCTTTAACTACCCAGCCAGGACTGTACTGCTAACCCTGGTCTTTAACTACCCAGCCAGGACTGTACTGCTAACCCTGATCTTTACATACCCAGCTAGCCAGCCAGTACTGTACTGCTAACCCTGCTCTTTACATACCCAGCTAGCCAGCCAGGACTGTACTGCTAACCCTGGTCTTTAACTACCCAGCCAGTACTGTACTGCTAACCCTGATCTTTACATACCCAGCTAGCCAGCCAGTACTGTACTGCTAACCCTGCTCTTTACATACCCAGCTAGCCAGCCAGGACTGTACTGCTAACCCTGCTCTTTAACTACCCAGCCAGGACTGTACTGCTAACCCTGGTCTTTAACTACCCAGCCAGTACTGTACTGCTAACCCTGATCTTTACATACCCAGCTAGCCAGCCAGGACTGTACTGTACTGCTAACCCTGCTCTTTACATACCCAGCTAGCCAGCCAGGACTGTACTGCTAACCCTGCTCTTTAACTACCCAGCCAGGACTGTACTGCTAACCCTGGTCTTTAACTACCCAGCCAGTACTGTACTGCTAACCCTGATCTTTACATACCCAGCTAGCCAGCCAGGACTGTACTGTACTGCTAACCCTGCTCTTTACATACCCAGCTAGCCAGCCAGGACTGTACTGCTAACCCTGGTCTTTAACTACCCAGCCAGTACTGTACTGCTAACCCTGCTCTTTAACTACCCAGCCAGTACTGTACTGCTAACCCTGATCTTTACATACCCAGCTAGCCAGCCAGGACTGTACTGTACTGCTAACCCTGCTCTTTACATACCCAGCTAGCCAGCCAGGACTGTACTGCTAACCCTGCTCTTTAACTACCCAGCCAGGACTGTACTGCTAACCCTGCTCTTTACATACCCAGCTAGCCAGCCAGGACTGTACTGCTAACCCTGCTCTTTAACTACCCAGCCAGGACTGTACTGCTAACCCTGGTCTTTAACTACCCAGCCAGTACTGTACTGCTAACCCTGCTCTTTACATACCCAGCTAGCCAGCTAGGACTGTACTGTACTGATTACCCTGCTCTTTACATACCCAGCTAGCCAGCCAGGACTGTACTGCTAACCCTGGTCTTTAACTACCCAGCTAGCCAGCCAGGACTGTACTGCTAACCCTGCTCTTTACATACCCAGCTAGCCAGCTAGGACTGTACTGTACTGCTAACCCTGATCGTTAACTACCCAGCCAGCACTGTACTGCTAACCCTGCTCTTTACATACCCAGCTAGCCAGCCAGGACTGTACTGCTAACCCTGCTCTTTACATACCCAGCCAGCACGGTACTGCTAACCCTGATCTTTACATACCCAGCTAGCCAGCTAGGATTGTACTGTACTGCTAACCCTGATCGTTAACTACCAGCCAGCACTGTACTGCTTACCCTGCTCTTTACATACCCAGCCAGGACTGTACTGCTAACCCTGGTCTTTAACTAGCCAGCTAGGATTGTACTGTACTGCTAACCCTGATCGTTAACTACCAGCCAGCACTGTACTGCTTACCCTGCTCTTTACATACCCAGCCAGGACTGTACTGCTAACCCTGGTCTTTAACTACCCAGCCAGTACTGTACTGCTAACCCTGATCTTTACATACCCAGCTAGCCAGCCAGTACTGTACTGCTAACCCTGCTCTTTACATACCCAGCTAGCCAGCCAGGACTGTACTGCTAACCCTGCTCTTTAACTACCCAGCCAGGACTGTACTGCTAACCCTGCTTTTTACATACCCAGCTAGCCAGCCAGGACTGTACTGCTAACCCTGGTCTTTAACTACCCAGCCAGGACTGTACTGCTAACCCTGCTCTTTAACTACCCAGCCAGGACTGTACTGCTAACCCTGATCTTTACATACCCAGCTAGCCAGCCAGGACTGTACTGCTAACCCTGGTCTTTAACTACCCAGCCAGGACTGTACTGCTAACCCTGCTCTTTAACTACCCAGCCAGGACTGTACTGCTAACCCTGCTCTTTAACTACCCAGCCAGGACTGTACTGCTAACCCTGCTCTTTACATACCCAGCCAGCACTGTACTGCTAACCCTGCTCTTTACATACCCAGCTAGCAAGCCAGGACTGTACTGCTAACCCTGCTCTTTACATACCCAGCTAGCCAGCTAGGACTGTACTGTACTGCTAACCCTGATCATTAACTACCCAGCCAGCACTGTACTGCTAACCCTGCTCTTTACATACCCAGCTAGCCAGCCAGGACTGTACTGCTAACCCTGCTCTTTACATACCCAGCTAATCAGCCAGGACTGTACTGCTAACCCTGGTCTTTAACTACCCAGCCAGGACTGTACTGCTAACCCTGGTCTTTAACTACCCAGCCAGGACTGTACTGCTAACCCTGCTCTTTACATACCCAGCTAGCCAGCCAGGACTGTACTGCTAACCCTGGTCTTTAACTACCCAGCCAGTACTGTACTGCTAACCCTGATCTTTACATACCCAGCTAGCCAGCCAGTACTGTACTGCTAACCCTGCTCTTTACATACCCAGCTAGCCAGCCAGGACTGTACTGCTAACCCTGGTCTTTAACTACCCAGCCAGTACTGTACTGCTAACCCTGATCTTTACATACCCAGCTAGCCAGCCAGGACTGTACTGTACTGCTAACCCTGCTCTTTACATACCCAGCTAGCCAGCCAGGACTGTACTGCTAACCCTGCTCTTTAACTACCCAGCCAGGACTGTACTGCTAACCCTGGTCTTTAACTACCCAGCCAGTACTGTACTGCTAACCCTGATCTTTACATACCCAGCTAGCCAGCCAGGACTGTACTGTACTGCTAACCCTGCTCTTTACATACCCAGCTAGCCAGCCAGGACTGTACTGCTAACCCTGCTCTTTAACTACCCAGCCAGGACTGTACTGCTAACCCTGCTCTTTACATACCCAGCTAGCCAGCCAGGACTGTACTGCTAACCTTGCTCTTTAACTACCCAGCCAGGACTGTACTGCTAACCCTGGTCTTTAACTACCCAGCCAGTACTGTACTGCTAACCCTGCTCTTTACATACCCAGCTAGCCAGCTAGGACTGTACTGTACTGATTACCCTGCTCGTTACATACCCAGCTAGCCAGCCAGGACTGTACTGCTAACCCTGGTCTTTAACTACCCAGCCAGCCAGCCAGGACTGTACTGCTAACCCTGCTCTTTACATACCCAGCTAGCCAGCTAGGACTGTACTGTACTGCTAACCCTGATCGTTAACTACCCAGCCAGCACTGTACTGCTAACCCTGCTCTTTACATACCCAGCTAGCCAGCCAGGACTGTACTGTACTGATTACCCTGCTCTTTACATACCCAGCTAGCCAGCCAGGACTGTACTGCTAACCCTGGTCTTTAACTACCCAGCCAGCCAGCCAGGACTGTACTGCTAACCCTGCTCTTTACATACCCAGCTAGCCAGCTAGGACTGTACTGTACTGCTAACCCTGATCGTTAACTACCCAGCCAGCACTGTACTGCTAACCCTGCTCTTTACATACCCAGCTAGCCAGCCAGGACTGTACTGCTAACCCTGCTCTTTACATACCCAGCCAGCACGGTACTGCTAACCCTGACCTTTACATACCCAGCTAGCCAGCTAGGACTGTACTGTACTGCTAACCCTGATCGTTAACTACCCAGCCAGCACTGTACTGCTTACCCTGCTCTTTACATACCCAGCCAGGACTGTACTGCTAACCCTGGTCTTTAACTACCCAGCCAGTACTGTACTGCTAACCCTGATCTTTACATACCCAGCTAGCCAGCCAGTACTGTACTGCTAACCCTGCTCTTTACATACCCAGCTAGCCAGCCAGGACTGTACTGCTAACCCTGCTCTTTAACTACCCAGCCAGGACTGTACTGCTAACCCTGCTCTTTACATACCCAGCCAGGACTGTACTGCTAACCCTGGTCTTTAACTACCCAGCCAGGACTGTACTGCTAACCCTGCTCTTTAACTACCCAGCCAGGACTGTACTGCTAACCCTGATCTTTACATACCCAGCTAGCCAGCCAGGACTGTACTGCTAACCCTGGTCTTTAACTACCCAGCCAGGACTGTACTGCTAACCCTGCTCTTTAACTACCCAGCCAGGACTGTACTGCTAACCCTGCTCTTTAACTACCCAGCCAGGACTGTACTGCTAACCCTGCTCTTTACATACCCAGCCAGCACTGTACTGCTAACCCTGCTCTTTACATACCCAGCTAGCAAGCCAGGACTGTACTGCTAACCCTGCTCTTTACATACCCAGCTAGCCAGCTAGGACTGTACTGTACTGCTAACCCTGATCGTTAACTACCCAGCCAGCACTGTACTGCTAACCCTGCTCTTTACATACCCAGCTAGCCAGCCAGGACTGTACTGCTAACCCTGCTCTTTACATACCCAGCTAGCCAGCCAGGACTGTACTGCTAACCCTGGTCTTTAACTACCCAGCCAGGACTGTACTGCTAACCCTGGTCTTTAACTACCCAGCCAGGACTGTACTGCTAACCCTGCTCTTTACATACCCAGCTAGCCAGCCAGGACTGTACTGCTAACCCTGGTCTTTAACTACCCAGCCAGTACTGTACTGCTAACCCTGATCTTTACATACCCAGCTAGCCAGCCAGGACTGTACTGTACTGCTAACCCTGCTCTTTACATACCCAGCTAGCCAGCCAGGACTGTACTGCTAACCCTGCTCTTTAACTACCCAGCCAGGACTGTACTGCTAACCCTGGTCTTTAACTACCCAGCCAGTACTGTACTGCTAACCCTGATCTTTACATACCCAGCTAGCCAGCCAGGACTGTACTGTACTGCTAACCCTGCTCTTTACATACCCAGCTAGCCAGCCAGTACTGTACTGCTAACCCTGGTCTTTAACTACCCAGCCAGTACTGTACTGCTAACCCTGATCTTTACATACCCAGCTAGCCAGCCAGGACTGTACTGCTAACCCTGCTCTTTACATACCCAGCTAGCCAGCCAGTACTGTACTGCTAACCCTGCTCTTTAACTACCCAGCCAGTACTGTACTGCTAACCCTGATCTTTACATACCCAGCTAGCCAGCCAGGACTGTACTGTACTGCTAACCCTGATCTTTACATACCCAGCTAGCCAGCCAGGACTGTACTGTACTGCTAACCCTGCTCTTTACATACCCAGCTAGCTAGCCAGCCAGTACTGTACTGCTAACCCTGCTCTTTACATACCCAGCTAGCCAGCCAGGACTGTACTGCTAACCCTGCTCTTTAACTACCCAGCCAGGACTGTACTGCTAACCCTGCTCTTTACATACCCAGCTAGCCAGCCAGGACTGTACTGCTAACCCTGCTCTTTAACTACCCAGCCAGGACTGTACTGCTAACCCTGGTCTTTAACTACCCAGCCAGTACTGTACTGCTAACCCTGCTCTTTACATACCCAGCTAGCCAGCTAGGACTGTACTGTACTGATTACCCTGCTCTTTACATACCCAGCTAGCCAGCCAGGACTGTACTGCTAACCCTGCTCTTTACAGGACTGTACTGTACTGCTTCCCTTCAGTACCCACAGAGACTAACTTCTGATGATCTTTATTGAGACAGACAGACCAGGGACCAGAAGGTCTGTCTCCATCTGTGTCCATCGTGCTCTGGCTTGACCCCTGCTAGAGGAGGGTAGAGAGGGGGGATCCGTTTCCCCTCCTGTCTGTCTGTCACCGGGACCCTGACGCTCTTTGAAATGTTGGAATCTCAGTGCTTTAAAGGGGGTTGGGGGGCAGTGGTTGGTAACAGGGGGTGGGGGCTCTACTTTGCACTCTTCCACACACAGTGAGTGTTATTCTTTTTTTAAACGGGTTGCCCCCATGTGTCTTTTCTGAAATGACCAGTGGGGTGGGGGGGGGACTGTGGAGTCAGCTAGGGGGGGGTCAACCCAGACACGCAGGGGTCAGGAGAAATTAGTATTTTATTATCATCATCATCCCCTCCAGAGGAAATTCTTCTGAGCCCCTCAGGGGGGGGGGGTAGGGGTACGGGTGACTCATTGCAGCCAGCAGTGTGAGTGCATGTGTGAAAATAGCCCCCTCCGAGCTTCGCAGCCAGAGAAATGTTATTTTAATATCAAAGGTAAACTAAATGTGGGACACCAGAGGAGAGGAAGGGGAGGAAAGAGCTGCTCTGGTCTTTTACTTTTCCTATTTTTCCACTGAGACATTAGGGATGTTGTTCTCTCTCTCCTTTTATCTCTCCGTCTGTGTCTCTCTCTCCGTCTGTGTGTCTCTCTCTCCCCGTCTGTCTCTCTCTCTCTGTCTGTGTCTCTCTCTCTCTCCCCGTCTGTGTCTCTCTCTCTCTCCCCGTCTGTGTCTCTCTCTCTCTCCCCGTCTGTGTCTCTCAATTCAATTCAATTCAATTCAAGGGGCTTTATTGGCATGGGAAACATGTGTTAACATTGCCAAAGCAAGTGAGGTAGGTAATATACAAAAGTCAAATAAACAATAAAAATGAACAGTAAACATTACACATACAGAAGTTTCAAAACAATAAAGACATTACAAATGTCATATTATATATATGCAGTGTTGTAACAATGTACAAATGGTTAAAGCACACAAGTTAAAATAAATAAACATAAATATGGGTTGTATTTACAGTGGTGTTTGTTCTTCACTGGTTGCCCTTTTCTTGTGGCAACAGGTCACAAATCTTGCTGCTGTGATGGCACACTGTGGAATTTCACCCAGTAGATATGGGAGTTTATCAAAATTGGATTTGTTTTCGAATTCTTTGTGGATCTGTGTAATCTGAGGGAAATATGTCTCTCTAATATGGTCATACATTGGGCAGGAGGTTAGGAAGTGCAGCTCAGTTTCCACCTCATTTTGTGGGCAGTGTGCACATAGCCTGTCTTCTCTTGAGAGCCATGTCTGCCTACGGCGGCCTTTCTCAATAGCAAGGCTATGCTCACTGAGTCTGTACATAGTCAAAGCTTTCCTTAAGTTTGGGTCAGTCACAGTGGTCAGGTATTCTGCCACTGTGTACTCTCTGTTTAGGGCCAAATAACATTCTAGTTTGCTCTGTTTTTTTGTTAATTCTTTCCAATGTGTCAAGTAATTATCTTTTTGTTTTCTCATGATTTGGTTGGGACTAATTGTGCTGTTGTCCTGGGGCTCTGTGGGGTGTGTTTGTGAACAGAGCCCCAGGACCAGCTTGCTTAGGGGACTCTTCTCCAGGTTCATCTCTCTGTAGGTGATGGCTTTGTTATGGAAGGTTTGGGAATCGCTTCCTTTTAGGTGGTTGTAGAATTTAACGGCTCTTTTCTGGATTTTGATAATTAGTGGGTATCGGCCTAATTCTGCTCTGCATGCATTATTTGGTGTTCTACGTTGTACACGGAGGATATTTTTGCAGAATTCTGCATGCAGAGTCTCAATTTGGTGTTTGTCCCATTTTGTGAAATCTTGGTTGGTGAGCGGACCCCAGACCTCACAACCATAAAGGGCAATGGGCTCTATGACTGATTCAAGTATTTTTAGCCAGATCCTAATTGGTATGTTGAAATTTATGTTCCTTTTGATGGCATAGAAGGCCCTTCTTGCCTTGTCTCTCAGATCGTTCACAGCTTTGTGGAAGTTACCTGTGGTGCTGATGTTTAGGCCGAGGTATGTATAGTTTTTTGTGTGCTCTAGGGCAACGGTGTCTAGATGGAATTTGTGGTCCTGGTGACTGGACCTTTTTTGGAACACCATTATTTTGGTCTTACTGAGATTTACTGTCAGGGCCCAGGTCTGACAGAATCTCTCTCTCTCTCTCTCCGTCTGTCTCTCTCTCTCTCCGTCTGTCTCTCTCTCTCTCCGTCTGTGTCTCTCTCTCTCTCTCTCTCCGTCTGTGTCTCTCTCTCTCTCTCTCTGTATGTGTCTCTCTCTCTCTCTGTCTGTGTGTCTCTTCTCTCTCTGTCTGTGTGTCTCTCTCTCTCCCCGTCTGTGTATCTCTCTCTCTCTCTCCGTCTGTCTCTCTCTCTCCGTCTGTGTCTCTCTCTCCGTCTGTGTTTCTCTCTCTCTCTCTCTCTCCGTCTGTGTCTCTCTCTCTCTCTCCGTCTGTGTCTCTCTCTCTCTCTCTCTCCGTCTGTGTCTCTCTCTCTCTCTCTCTGTATGTGTCTCTCTCTCTCTCTGTCTGTGTGTCTCTTCTCTCTCTGTCTGTGTGTCTCTCTCTCTCCCCATCTGTGTCTCTCTCTCCATCTGTGTCTCTCTCTCTCTCGTTGGGGGGGTGGGGGGTTACGAGAGGACTCTAGCAGTTGAAATTAAATGAAAGATTGGTGAAAACAACATGTGCCTTGCTCAGTGGCCGTTAGTGGAGTCAGTATTTTGTGATGTACTCAAAGGTGAACCCCCTGACCTCACAGCACAGTAATCCCTATAAAAGCTTTACAACAGTCCTGATAGAGAAAAATGCATCTTATCTTAATAACCTGTCACTGTAAACAATTTTAGGGTCAAAACTAAGTGCCTCAGAAAGGGTGCCGTTTCATCTCTCGGTCTATATGCCAACTTCACCTGACCTGACTGGAGACTCAAATATAACATAAGTTACCCCTAACCACAGACCATTCATGTGGATAATGATCTGATCCTGGACCAGTAGTTATGGCATTTACCTTTTCCCCCCAATTCCCAACCCATAGGTCATACCCATAGGTCAAGGGTCATAGACTCACCTGCTGGTACTCTTGGCAGACGTCTGGTTGGACCAGCGTATCAGCGATCTTCTGGAGGTGTGGTTTCAAGAGGTCCCCGGAGCAGCCCCCCAGCACGGCAGCCAGGACCATGAGGGGGGTGTGGGGGGAGGAGGAGGGGGTCTCCAAGTGGACCAGGAGTAGCTTGAGGAAGACCTCGGGGCTGACAAAGGTCCCCAGCAGCTTGGCAGATCTCAGACACTGCAGAGAGAGAGAGAGAGAGGATACTATAGTTTATGGAATGATTTGCCAATATTACAGAGTGTATTTCACGCCAATAAAGCACATTGAATTGATAGAGCAAAGATGAGCGAGAGAGCAGAGACCAATACCAGAGAGAAAGAGAGAATTCAACATAACAGATGACCACGTAATTCATAATCCATTATCAGCCAGTGGATCAGAGGAACCATCAAATGCTTCCTCTTGGGGCAGGTGCATCCCAAGTCCTTAGGCCCAGCCCAGCCTAACTATCTCAGGGCTATAAGACACATATATCACTATTCACTGCTGTCTATTCTAAGGCCAGCAGGTGTGTCCTTTCCTCTCATGACATGACCATCAAGATCAAGCCATTCACCACAGCAGCTCTGAAACATCTGTTTCTGGGTGGAAAGAATGTCAATGGAAATAGGCCATGAGCATGACAATAACGGAAATAACTTGAAGGAAGGAAGGAAGGCCATTAGTACTGTGAGCAGTTTGTTAAAATGGCATCCAAATGATGGTGCATCAGTCTACGGCTTGTTTCACAAAGACCTGTGAAGTGATGAACTGAAGTAGCCAACACACAGGTACTGTATACTGGACCTGTAGAGCAGATTTCTACCACCATCTTCTTTATTTAACAGTGATTTAACCTTTATTCATCCAGGTTAGTCTAAACAGAGATGTGTTTAACAAGAGAGACAAGATCAAAGAAAGAGCTCACCAGCTGCAATAGCAACACTATCATCCAACCATTAGACCTACCACTATCATCCAATCATTAGACCTACCACTATCATCCAATCATTAGACCTACCACTATCATCCAACCATTAGGCCTACCACTATCATCCAACCATTAGACCTACCACTATCATCCAACCATTAGGCCTACCACTATCATCCAACTATTAGACCTACCACTATCATCCAACCATTAGGCCTACCACTATCATCCAACCATTAGACCTACCACTATCATCCAACCATTAGGCCTACCACTATCATCCAACCATTAGGCCTACCACTATCATCCAACCATTAGGCCTACCACTATCATCCAACCACTATCATCCAACCATTAGGACTACGACTATCATCCAACCATTAGACCTACCACTATCATCCAACCATTAGGCCTACCACTATCATCCAACTATTAGACCTACCACTATCATCCAACCATTAGACCTACCACTATCATCCAACCATTAGGCCTACCACTATCATCCAACCATTAGGCCTACCACTACCATCCCACCACTATCATCCAACCATTAGACCTACCACTATCATCCAACCATTAGGACTACGACTATCATCCAACCATTAGACCTACCACTATCATCCAACCATTAGGCCTACCACTATCATCCAACTATTAGACCTACCACTATCATCCAACCATTAGACCTACCACTATCATCCAACCATTAGGCCTACCACTATCATCCAACCATTAGGCCTACCACTACCATCCCACCACTATCATCCAACCATTAGACCTACCACTATCATCCAACCATTAGGCCTACCACTATCATCCAACCATTAGGCCTACCACTACCATCCCACCACTATCATCCAACCATTAGGCCTTCCACTATCATCCCACCACTATCATCCAACCATTAAGACTACCACTATCATCCAACCATTAGGCCTACCACTACCATCCAACCAACCACTATCATCCAACCATTAGGCCTTCCACTATCATCCAACCACTATCATCCAACCATTAGGACTACCACTTCCTGACCTGACCGCCCCCCCTAGGATGAGATAAAGGTCAGTGCTATCCAGAATCCTTGGGACATCCCTACCCTAAATCCTAACCTTAACCCCTACCTTAACCATTTACAACCCATTGGATTACATAGAACACGTAGTGATGTGTCTCTGTCTCGACCACTCACGTTGGTGACCACGTGGCTCTCGGGGTCGTTGCAGGTGCGGTACAGCGTGGAGAGCAGCAGCTGCAGGTGCTGGGTGCAGTGGTCCTCAGCGTGCAGCAGCAGGGCATACAGCAGCTGGGCCGTCTTGACCCGCGTGCCCGCCACCCAGTCAAACACGTCTCGGGCCAGCGCCGGCAGCAGGTTGGACAGGTTCCTCACCACCAGCTCCCTGCAGCCCAGGCCCGGACGCGCCACTGGGAGGAGTAGAGAGGTGGTGGTGGTGGTGGGGGGGGGGGTTAGAAAGTGCAAGAAAATGCCTACATGCATTAGCCTATTAAAAAGCACACAAATGGACCAATTAAGATTTACATCTAAGGCTCCGTTTGCACCAATTATGGGCAAAAGATCTGATCTGAATGATTGGTTCAAAAGACCAATAATTTGGCAAAAGATCAGAATTGGGCAGCCTGTAAATCTACAAGTGCTAATAACTGTGTTGTAACTGTGTTCTCCTATTTCTAGCTGTGTAATAGAGACAGAACAACTGTTCCATAGCCCTCTGGCCCAGTTTTGCTGATGGAGCATTTTACAAGATTTCTTTTCAACAAAACACTTCAGTAGGCAAGAAGGGAACATCATTTGTTGGGTGTTTTCTGCTGTCACAGTGATACTGCGAGAGGACTGCATCTTACTCTACAGTCTAAGTCCCATTTTCCAGACATGTACTTTTTGGTTTTACGATTGAGATTTCCTCTCCGTGGGACTTGTCAGAGCAAGTGGAACACATTTTTAAATGAATAGCCTCCACATGCTTCTTCCCTCCCTCCCTCCCTCTCTCCCGCCCTCCCTCCCTCTCTCCCGCCTTCCCTCCCTCCCTCTCGCTTTCCTTCAGTAGCCAATGAGCAGGTCTCCCTCTCTTTCTATGTCTCTTTTGCAGGCTGCTAATGAGAGAGGAAGAGGGTGATCAATCCTACAGAATCACACAGGACAAGACAAGCCGTTTCTGGTTGTGTCCCAGTTGTCTGACACTGACCTGTTCAGACAGGAAGGGGGCCATGTTGGATTTATGACTGGCAGGGAGAGAGAGACTCAGCCAGTATCCATCAGCATTATCACTGTGTGGAGCTGGAGACTGACCCAGATCTGCACTACACAACCGGACGGTCATGTTCATTAGGCACCAAACGGATGAAAACTGACTAAAACAGAAAGGGACTATATGGACTTGTCCAATAAGAAACAGTAATTTACCATTATCAGTTGCAAAACGTTTAATGTTGCATGCCCTAATGAACACCACCCAGGACACATACGGGTACCCAACACTTAGCCTACCTATGGGCAGCAACCAGGGTGATCACGTTCATGTTCACGTTCAAACTCATCCTTAGCCCCGGGCCTGGGTTATCTACCCTCGCCATCGCAGCAGCACCTTCCTACAGTATATGTGAGGCAGCTACACTGTCATTATTACTGCAGCCTGCCTGTCAGACACTGGGTTAAAGCCACTGCACCTGCATAGTGGAACTTCCCTTTTAATAAACCCTTCATCATTGTAACCATCACCCTTTATTGAATTGTTATCATTAACTTAGTACCAATCAACATACTCCTATGGATTAAATCAACGGACAGACATATAGGGTTGGGTAAAACATTAACAAGGTGAGATTAGGACAATGGAATCATTTATCCTTCATGCATACAGGCCATCCCATTGAAATTCAACCATCTTTTAAGAGGCGAGAGACCTGATTAAGATGCAGTGCCCACACTTCAACCACAGGTTGTTGCCTGGTCCCAGATCTGTTTGTGTCGTCTTGACAACTCTTAGGGTCATTGTGTACGGTTACATGCACACAAAAATAGGATTATTGTGAAGTCAGATCAATATAATAGCTCCATTTAAATATTTACATGCTTTGCAAGAAGAACGATATCCCTAATAATCCTGTGAACATGGACACATCTGAAATCAGGCTACCTGATGGCACTCAGATAAACGCAGAAAATGGCTGCCATAACCAGTTTAATATATAGTTATTAGTGTGCATGTAAACATACTCATTGTCACATCTTGACATAAACTGATCTGGGACCAGGCTAATGTGGTGAGCGCGTGTGACCGTCATAGAAACAAAGTGCCTTCCCAGTGTAGCCTATGTAAAATAAACTGAAATCAGGTCAGGAGGAAAACGGCAGGGTTGCTGCTGTAGATAAAGGCCCGCTGTCTGTCTTCACCTGCTGAGTGGGATGGAAAGTCAGACAGGACAGACAGACAGGACATCACCTCTCCTTCCTGAACCCAGCAGGGATATGAAGAGATGAAGGGCTTCCTCATTCTTCACTACAGTGCTGACAGACATTATTAATAGGTGGTAATAAGCACTTGGGGAGGCAACACATGCTGGGTGTTGTCCCTCCAATGGCCTGCCCTTCCAGCTTCTCACACAGGGGTGGGGTGGTGCGTGAATGGGGTAGTCGCGAGTGTGTGTTTGTGTGTGCCAGAAAGAGAAAGAGAGAGAGAAAGTGGGAGGCCATTGTAGGGGGAGGTGGGTACCAGCCCTGCAGAAAACCCCTCTAGTCTCCACCCAGCCTGCACACCACATCCACACGTTAGTCTTAGTAATGAGGGTGTTAGGGGGCAGAGTGCCGACAATAATCGGCTATTAGTCAAGCACTGTGTCATAGGAGAGCCTTGTATGATTGACGGAGCAGATCTAATGACACATAACCTGTAGAATACCTAACCCGCAGGCCAATAGAGATGAGTAATATATGGAGGCTTGGAACTCCACCATGACGAAGCACTCTTGGGGAAAAGGGAAAGCACAGTTGCTTTATGGTCGTAGCTCATACGTATTTCTTTTTTTTGTTCGGACAAATCTAAAGGAATAATTCAAGGATTTGTATAAAAGTTGTCTGCTCAAAGACAGACAAGAAGGCAGTACTTCTTATTACAGAAAACTAATGTTATATAGAGTAGAAAAATCATTTAAACCTAGTCCCAACAAAGCTATAAAAAAAAATCCTGTTCCCTTCTTTCCCTTGATTAAAATATAATTAAGACCCCATGATGTGAATAACTGAATATTTAACGAGTCATGTATAAAAAGAATATTACAATTAAATCAATGCAAGACAAGAGCAAATGATCCCACGCACAGAGGTGCAGATGATGAGTTACTATAGCTTGGAATTCAAACTGACATGCTCCATTTCACCATGGTATCCGTTTGTATTTCAGGCTACACAGACAGGAATGTGAGAATCCTGCTATATTACAGCAAGCAGAAGTACAACTGAAGAAATGAAGCATATTGGGGATGGATAGATAGGCTTGATGGATCATTGACAGCACAGCATCCCTCCCCAGCCCCTACAGCCCTCTCCATGCCCAGACTGCGCTGACGTCAATCATCGATAGATACATCATGCACTCAGAAGACAGTTCTTCTTATTAATAAAGGCAGCTGAACCCCACGCTGCGTCTGACCTACTTTCAGAGGAAGGAGTACATAACTAGATCGGTGGAGGAGGAGGTGGCTGTACAGAGAAGGCCACAACAACAAATCACACGGTTTACACTGGCTGATGTTCTTCAGGCTGTATCAATGCACCGATTAACTTTCTTCTTCATTATTGTAATCAAGACAACACACTGCATGGGACAGGAACTAACTAACCTTTCCTCAATGGGCTACATTTACTGAAGGCCTTGTACATTCACTGAAGGTCTTGTACATTCGCTGAAGGCCTTGTACATTCACTGAAGGCCTTGTACATTCACTGAAGGCCTTGTACATTCACTGAAGGCCTTGTATCTCTCTGCAGGAGACAAAATCCAATATATTTCTTTGGTGCTTTGTTTTTCTTGTCCAGCCTTCTTTGTGTGAGAAACTTAACCCTGTAAATACTTTTTTTTTGGAACCAACCAAAGATCCTGTATTCACTTTCTATGTCAATTGAGCGCCGCAATGGTACATTGTTGTTTCGGGCCTCCGAGTGGTGTAGTGGTCTAAGGCACTGCATCACAATACTAGCTGTGCCACTAGAGATTCTGGGTTCGAGTCCAGGCTCTGTCATTGCCGGCCGCGACCGGGAGACCCATGGGGTGGCGCACAATTGGCCCAGCGTCATCTGGGTTAGGGGAGGGTTTGACCGGCAGGGATGTCCTTGTACCATCGGGCACTAGCGACTCCTGTGGCTGACCGGGCCCAATGCACGCTGACACGGTCGTCAGGTGTACGGTGTTTCCTCCGACACATTGGTGCAGCTGGCTTCCGGGTTAAGTGGGCATTCTGTCAAGAAGCAGTGCGGCTTGGTTGGGTTGTTTGTCGGAAGACACACGGCTCTTCACCTTCGCCTCTCCCGAGTCCGTACGGGAGTTGCAGCGATGAGACAAGACTGTAACTACCAATTGGATACCACAAAAAGGGGTAAAAAAATTAAATAACAAAATGGTACATTGTTTCATCTCTGCAGTAGTAGTGGAGTTCACTTACCTCCAGCAGGGTAGAGGTCAGGTGGGGTCAGGAGGAAGTCCATCTTGTCCTTCAGGTCATCCTCATTCTCCTGCTCCCACAGAGCGCCTGTCTGCCTCCACAGGTCAGCAGCTCGTTGACTGGAAGGGAGAGAGAGACAAATATAATGATAATGCATGTCCATCCCTGCCACGGCGGACCCAGGATTCAAACCCACGCCATAACCACGCAATGTACAAACAACACAAAAGCCCAGCCTTGTTGGCTGCTACTATTCCCTATGTCACACCAAACCTACTGTATAAGTAGGTATCTACAGTAATCTGCACAAGCAAACCGGATACAGTATGTATGCATTTGTGGCTACATATTTCCTAGGTCTGAGTGAGTGAATGGGTGGTATCAAAGGCAGGGTGGTTAAGGACTGGGTCAGTCTTTTGAATTAAAGGCAGTCAATTCAGGAAGTAAACTCAAATTCAAACTCAAAACGGCATCTATTTTCAAGGAGTAGAAGCTATTTATTTGGAAATTTTAAAACAAATTGAATTTTGAATTAAAATCTCTTCCTGAATTGACTGCCTTCAATTGGAATTGAGCCCAGCCCTGTACAATAGGTACCTAATCTCTGGGATGTCATCGCTGAGGCTGCTCAGTAGGAGGGGGATGAGCTTGTGGAAGTAGGAGTATCTGTCTCGCAGGTGGAGCAGCCAGTCACCAACAACCACAGTCACAGCTTTTCTCACCTGGAAGAGAGAGAAGTGGGGTGAAACCAAAAATAAATTCTTAAGTGAGGAAAACCCCTTGTATGGTACTGTAGTAACTAAGGGTTCTCAAAGTTTTTCACTCTGTGCCTCCCTTCCTGCATTGGGGAACATCCCGAGCCCCCCTGCGCACGCACCACGTCTATTTCTATGGACACAAGTACTGTTCATGACACAAACTGTTAACAACCCCCATGTTGGTGTAGAAAATGTTGCAGCTTTAATGCTTATTTCCTACAATTCTACACATTTTGTCATGGGGTGCAAAGAAAATGTTGCAGTTTTAAAGCAAATGTTCTTGCAATTCTAAACATTCTGCCATGTCTAATGTGTATTCATGTGATATTTGAGTGACAAAAAAATTACAACAATTACTATGGGCTAAAAAAGCGAAATAAAAAATGTTAGCTGACATGGGCTAGTTGATCTGGATATTTCTGACAAGTTATAAATAGCTCTAAGTTATGCAATGACTAACATGACAAGAGGAACTGACGACGCACTACCCAATATTTAAAATGTACCTTGTGCATTCTACTATTACAACTTTCAAGAGTAAGTTTAAAGCCGGGACGAGTACGTTTAAAAAAAATCTAAATATATATATATATATTTATTTTTTTAATTGGGGGGGGACCCCCGCCAACCCCTCACGTGCCCCACAGTTTGGGAACCACTGTAGTAACTGTTGGTGTAAAAGAAAAGCAGCCTTTATTAAATGTTGGATTGATTAGATTGATCAGTTTGTTTATTTTGGTAAGACAAACATTTATACCACATTTATCTAACAAGGAAAATAATAATATAGATTAACTCAGTAATAACAGAATTAGTCTAATCATTAACACTAAATGTCACTAGGAGTATTTGAGAATTATCTACCAGATTTGACAGAATTAGTCTAATAATCTAATCATTAACACTGTCACTAGGAATAGTTGATCTTTATCTGATTTGACAGAGCCAACCTGTGGTGAGTCGTCAAACAGCCTCTGTGCCAGGTGAGAGAGCACATCGTCCACGTTCTTCCCCGTGCCGTACTGGATGACCGCTCCAGTGGCCTCGATGGTGGACACACGCACACGGGAATGCTGATGGGAGATGGTCTGCATCAGGGGCTTGACCAGGCTCTCTGCCTGCATGTGGAAATGTTCTGGGGATAGAGAGAGAAGCATTTCAAACAAGATGAATGCAAGGTGACTGTCACTTCATGCCACAGTATACATTAGGGTATGATTTCCTGAATCTTATCAATAGATTCAATGGTTATACATGTATTCAGAGAGACCATACATAGCTAGCTCTGTAGGGCATGCAAATTACAGAGAAACAAATTATTTTGTTATTGTCCCATTGTCTTTATTTCTATTAACTTAATCAATAATTCATATTTATATTAAATGATAACCTGGTAGAGCGTTGGAGTGTGTACAAAATAACTTATAGCCACAAAAAACAACCACTCTGACACAGCTTGGTCAGGTGTCCATGCAATGTGCAACCATGGCAACCCTATAAGATAAACTTTAGCTAACACAGCTAGCTAGCCAACTAGTTAGCCTAATGTGTGGGCTAACAAGAATACACACAGTATATTCTTAACCATTTTACCTGGCACACTTTTTGCAAAATGAACAGTGCATTTGCAACTCTCCCTTTTGACGTCTGGGAAAGGGTCGACAATAGTTATCTGTAATATCTTCATCATATCGTCGAGGTAGGGAGCTAGGTGCCTGCCACACACCTCCACTGTGAGAGTCAGAACCTCCACCATGGACAGCCTAAGTTCCTCCGCGGGCTCCAGGATCTCTTTCCCGCCGAGCCGCTGCGTCAAAGCGGGCATGAGATAAGGCAACGAATCCTCCGGTTGAGGAACACATCGAATAAAATCTCTCAGCATGTGTATGGCAGTCTCTCTGTATCTTTCCATAGGATCTGACAGGCATTTCAGGAGCGACTTCAGCAGACACGTGAAAACCTCCTGCAACACGCCGCTCGAAAGCCCTTTATCAATAGTTTCTCTTTTGATTGCTTCAAGCGCTCGTTTTCTTGTGGTTTTGCTGTCTTCGTTGAGACAGTTTAGATGTCGAGCAAGCGCTCTCAGAACCTCAGAAGCAACACGTTCTTCTCCAGCCGCCATAGTTGTTGCCATTTTCACTGTTGCTATGGTAACGATCCGCGTTGAGACAAACATACTTGCTTTACGATAACTCTAATTCAAACCTTAAAACTTTATTGACAACTATCGCAGTTTCATGCAATGCGGTTGAAATGAATCTACATCTATGGAATAAAGATTTGACATAATGTATTTTTGTTACAGAGAGTCATTGATGTGTATGTTGACTAGCATGATGAAATAGATATATCATATAATATAAATAGTATCACTTATAATATAACAATATAATATCTGTAGTTTAACAGAGTTGGAATATGGTGCTTTAATATCACATTCTTCTTTAGGTTAGGATTATGATATTTTATTAAGTCTGTCAGTAACACAACTTGGCAGAGCCCAATGATGGACTTTGTATCACAGCCTCATAACTAAGCCTCATAACTAAAGGGCAGAAAATTGTAATTTGGTGCTTTCTCTGCATGAGCAGGTCAGGAGCAGGTCAGGTCTGTCAGTGTCATCTGTCAAAGAACCTTTTCTCTGTCTGATACTGCTGAGAAAAACAAACAAACACCTGCCCTCTTCTTATGAAACTGGTGTATTGAACATGACACGATGATGTGGAAATCCACATAAGGAACGCCCGGCACATAATTATTTTAACATTTCAAATGAGTAAAAGGATTGTAAGCTTGTTGCTGGCCTCGTGAGTTGCTTTGCGGCTGAATAAAAAGTGACAGATTGACGTCATTGAGACAGACGCAGAGCGAGCCCCAGCGAAAGAAGCAACCGAGCAGCGGCAGTTGCAGTGGCAGAGCATCTTCTCTAGCTAGAGTAGCCTACCTTGCAAACAACATCCGTAGCCAAGAACCTCTGAGCATCCCCGGAAAATAACGGTAAGGAACTGAATGGCACAACGAATGTCTTATCTGCCAAAACCTCAACGTGTTGACGTATTTATCAGCAAATGAAACTAGGCTTGAATATTGCTTTTTGTTTTGCCATGGTTGTGATTTGGTTGTCATCTTATGTGAGAGACATGAAAGATAGACTCGTGCCCGGAAACACTTAAACAGGTGCTCTTTAATGCTACTTAGGAAACATTTGATTTTCACAGAAAATTATATAATAGCTAGCTTGCCAATTTTAAATGTTAGACATTGAGGCCAATGATAAGCTAGCTGCCTTACATGAAAATATGGAGGAAATATGAAGGTTATGGGTTTATGATAGCTAGCTAACGTTATCCTACCTAGTTTTAGTTTTAAGCTTGCTAGCTAGCTATGTAGTAGCTAGTTTCAGAGGCTAGCTACAGTAACACATCAACCGTGATGGTTCCTTGTAATTTAAATAGCGGAAGTGAATTTGCGGAGGCTTTGTTTAGCTATCTCTGTCCCAAATCTGACTGTCTTTACATATTATTTCATGACAGGCTACCTTGTTGTCAGAAGCTATTACATAGTTTAAAAACCACATGATTTGAGAATGCATCCTTTTTTTGACAGTGTTGCTGATGTGGGCTAGGCTATGTAAAGGTGTAAATAGATTGAGGTGACACTAAACAATATGCTCCTCTAGATAGTGTGACTAACTATATTGTAACTATGCATTACACCTGCAACAGGTACTGAAGTATGATTTGATCATGTCAAGGTATTGCTTTGATAATCTAGTAGGCTAAGTGTCTGTGGTCATCAACAAGCTGTATTAATTAATAGGCCTCTGTCTATTGTAGTTTGGAGATCCAGCCCCTATCACATTTAAAGAAAATGAAAACTGACCGAGACAGACACACAAACAACCAGGGGCTGATATTTCTCCTCATTCTGACAACCTCTTCTCTTCTCCCCTAATCTTCTTTCTCTCACTCTCACTCTCTTTTTTTCTCTCTTTATCTCTCTCTCTCTCTCTCTCTCTCTCTCTCTCTCTCTCTCTCCCCTTCTCTTCTCCTCTTCATCGTTTCCTCTTCTCACCTCCCCTCCACTCCTCCTCTTATCTCCTCCTCTCCTCTACTCAACTCTTCTCATCTTCTCCTCTTTTCCCTTCTCCCCTCCTCCTCTTTCCACCTCCCATCTCCCCCTCCCCACCCCCTCTTCTCTCCTCTTCTCCCTGTGTCTGCTCTCTCCTCAACCTCCCCTGCTCTTCCCTCCCCTCCTCCTCTCCTCTTTCCACCTCTCCTCTCACCTCCTCCCCTCTCTTCTCCCCTCCTCTTCTCTCCTTCTCTTCTCCCTTCATCTTCTCTCTCCTCAACCACCCCTCCTCTCCCCCTCTCTGCAGATAAACCAGATAAATAACATGGCCACCTCCTCCTCCCCTAATCTGGAAGAAGACGAAAGTCTGAAGGGCTGTGAAGTGTTCGTGCAGAAGCACAACATCCAGCAGATCCTCAAAGAGTGTATTGTCAACCTGTGCATCGCCAAGCCTGAGCGTCCTATGAAATTCCTGCGGGAGCACTTTGAAAAGCTGGAGAAGGTTTGTGAATTTCCCTAAATCTCCCCTTATTTGCGACCTAAAGCTCCCTTGACATTTTTACTGCATCTTCGTTCTTTGAAAGTACATTTTTACCAACAATAATATTTGTTGTTTGTGACTATCTATTTAGTTTTTTCGTCTATAGTGTCATTGTGAATGTATGTCAGTAATGTTTTGTTTTCTTATGTGTGAATCATTTCTGTTGAATTGCACTCTGCAGAAAAGCAAGGATTTGCTATCAATGTATTGACATGTAATACACAAATTAACTAGAAGGCATTGGAATTGAGCTGAGTAGAAGCTATTATTGTTGTTTCATTTCACTGACGTGGATCTATTTTCATTAATTGATAGTCTGTTACATCAGAATACATGAGAAAGGAGACTCTGTTATGCCCATGTTTTCTTGTCATATCCTCAGTATATTTGTAAATAGATAGCCTAGGGGTAGCCTAGCTGTCAATTTCATGATAATACTACATTTGTCTAATTGAGCTTTCAACTCCACACAATGGTGGGGTACATTAGCTGAGGGCCTGGAGCATTAGGGGCATAGAGACAGGGACAGTCTGTGCCCCATCCACAGACACACAGGCTGTGTTGTATGGACGTTGTCGATCTACAAGTGTCTGTGGGACAGACAGAGAGAATGACCTGTTACTGTCTGGTGCCTGGACTGACAGATTACGGAATAGAACTACAGAATGGTGTGAATTTCTCAGAGGTTAGAGAAAAGAGGGGATATAACAGGAAATAAAGGAGGGAATCTCTCTCTCTGAATGTATTAGCTCTGGCTGGCACCTCCGTAGCGAGATGCGTTTTAGATGAGCCCAGCTGGTGCGTATATTCAACCTCTGGAGCCCTCAGCCCTTGAAAGTACAGGGTCCTGTCAACTATTTGATAAGTTAGGATAGTTAGTTATTTATTTCACACACGCCATGTTGAGGATTCAGCAATGGCTGAATTATAGGCTATGTTAAAGGGAAATGTAACCACAATTCTATGTCATATTCTTCATCTCCAGCACCACTCCAACATCAACATATGTGAAAGTGATGCGTTTCTATGTTTTGTAGTAATAAAGACAGAGGAAAATAAACCAATTAGTAAACACTTATCTCCCTCTATCTTTTTTTAAACATTTGCCTTTAAGGGAGCATTTTTTCTATAGAATAGAGTATCTTTATTTTTCCTAGAGGGAACTTTGGTTGTGGTGTTGCACTGTCGCCGTTCACTACATTTATGTCAAATTCAATTGACTTTATTCCCATGACTTTCTTTGTAGTAGATGTGTAGGCCAAGTGGTATTGGATTTGGTTAGAATACCCTGAATCTCAGTCAGGTGTTTTCTTTATGACTGTTTTTCAACTATTGGTACGCTAAGTTTTAGCCTATTACGGAACTGTCCACAGAGAGGCCTGAGGTGTCATCTGATGTGTTTGAAAACAACGGGCTCTCAGAGAAATGAATAGACCACAGAGTTGTCTGGTACACTGAATGGTGGTAAACCCAATAGCCCATGGTGACTCCAGGTCTACAACAGAAGGAGTGATTGTGTGACCGGATCAGATACAGAAAGGCGATGAGGTAGGTGAGGACTGAGAAGTGAGCCTAGGGTTGGTTTTGCAGTCTACTCCCGTCAATGCAGCGTGTGTGTGTGTGCGTGAGTATGCTCGCGTCTGTAAGGGGTGATTATCCCAGTGTGAATTTATGGGAGTCATCTGATGATACTTTACTGTGTGTTGGTTCACACACCACTATCTGATGGTTGACCCAGTTGCATTGTTAAGGCGATGCAGTGTGGAGTTCCTCAGTAGGGTCTAAACCCCTCAGACTTCTAAAAGGCTCAGTAGCCTTTATATTCCCTTCTAGTCATTTATCTGAGACGAGTCTTCCGCAGCAGCTTACAATAAACACATTGAATACATGGAACAACCAACACATGACTCAAGCACAGTAAGTAAACGCTTCTTCAATGCATGCTTTGGTTTTTACCCTAACACTACACAACTGATTTAAATAATCAACTTATTATCTAGCTTTGATCATTTGAATCAGCTGTGTAGTGGAAGGGCAAAAACCAAAACGTGGAGCCCTTGGGAACCCGAGGACCGAGTTTGGGAAACGCTCCTTTAAACCTAGTCCTGGACTAAAAAGCATGGTCAGGCTTAATCTGTGTCCGAGAAGCCAGTCCTTAGTGTTAGTCAGTTATAGTCACTGTGTTGGAATAGAGTGGTCGCTGGAACTCCGAGTTCAATTACACAATGGCTTTAAAAGAAGGCTTCGTTCCGGTCCAGAAATCACCATAGGTTTTTACTCTACAGTAGCTGTAACTAATCCTGTGCATCCTCCATCCTTCTGTGTTGTGATATTATAGAGGATTACCCAGGCCAGGGAGCGTGCAGCACACAGCATGTGTCACAGGGATCGTAATCCAGCTCTTTCATTCATTTTCCATATTATTATGGTTGGCCTACCCACAGTTCTTTATGCTGGGCTTTTATGCGTGATAATTTACAGTTCAGAGGTGTGTGTATGTGTATGTGCCTCTGTATGTGTGTGAGTGTGTGCACGGTACACGTGTGAGTATCTGCGTATATGCACGTGTGTGTGTGTGTGTCTCTGTGCGTACCTGTGTATGTGCACGTGTGTGTGTGTCTCTGTGCGTACCTGTGTATGTGCACGTGTGTGTGTGTGTCTGTGAGTACCTGTGTATGTGCACGTGTGTGTGTGTGTCTGTGAGTACCTGTGTGGGGGATGGTGCCCCTGTCCTAGCTGCAGTGCTAGCCCCAGCAGGTTTCTGTTGTCAAGGAGACCATGGAGCATAGTGTGAAACAGAGTGTTGCTAGTCTGGTAGGGCTGAATCTAGAGGGAGACAAATTGCTGCAGAGAGTGTAAAGTTAAAATGCTAATCGGATCACTTAGGCTTTACCATGACATGTATATTGGAGATGCTGCCAAATGATATCGAATGCCTGTCCATTGTCTATCATGTTTACATGATCTTCACAGATAATCTGAGTTTAGCCTATACGACATTATCTGTCATGACCTGGCTCAGATGCTTCTTTATGAGATGGTATATGATTCTGAAGAATCTTTGTTACATTAAGTAGTCCACAATGCTGTCCACATCCTTTAAGAACATGTAGCATACAATATGAATCCTCAATATGTCATGTTGTTACTGAAGCTCACTTCATTTCAAACACCACAGGCCTAATAATCAACCCCACTACAACAGTGTTGTATCATATTACTTAGCGAGCTAGCCCTCCTAGTCTCATATAATTTAGCGAGCTAGCCCTCCTAGTCTCATATAATTTAGCGAGCTAGCCCTCCTAGTCTCATATAATTTAGCGAGCTAGCCCTCCTAGTCTCATATAATTTAGCTAGCTAGCCCTCCTAGTCTCATATAATTTAGCTAGCTAGCCCTCCTAGTCTCATATAATTTAGCTAGCTAGCCCTCCTAGTCTCATATAATTTAGCTAGCTAGCCCTCCTAGTCTCATATTACTTAGCGAGCTAGCGCTCCTGGTCTCATATAATTTAGCTAGCTAGCCCTCCTAGTCTCATATAACTTAGCTAGCTAGCCCTCCTAGTCTCATATAACTTAGCTAGCTAGCCCTCCTAGTCTCATATTACTTAGCTAGCTAGCCCCCCTAGTCTCATATTACTTAGCTAGCTAGCCCCCCTAGTCTCATATTACTTAGCGAGCTAGCCCTCCTAGTCTCATATTACTTAGCGAGCTAGCCCCCCTAGTCTCATATTACTTAGCTAGCTAGCCCCCCTAGTCTCTTATTACTTAGCTAGCTAGCCCTCCTAGTCTCTTATTACTTAGCTAGTTAGCCCCCCTAGTCTCTTATTACTTAGCTAGCTAGCCCTCCTAGTCTCTTATTATTTAGCTAGTTAACCCCCCTAGTCTCTTATTACTTAGCTAGTTAGCCCCCCTAGTCTCATATAACTTAGCTAGCTAGCCCCCCTAGTCTCATATTACTTAGCTAGCTAGCCCGTCTAGTCTCTTTGTTTTGACAGTATATTGTGCAGTGCAATGTCTGAGGGTTGACTTCCCCCGGCAGGCTCCCCATGGGGTCTCTATTCTCAGTGTGGAGGAGGAGGAGAGAGGAGGATAGACTGACTGTGTTGCCTACTGCAGTCTGAAATCTGGAGAGGAGGAGGGAGGAGGATATACTGACTGTTGCCTACTGCAGTCTGAAATTTGGAGAGGAGGAAGGAGGAGGATAGACTGACTGTGTTGCCTACTGCAGACTGAAACCTGGAGAGGAGGAGAGAGGAGGATAGACTGACTGTGTTGCCTACTGCAGTCTGAAATCTGGAGTGGAGGAGGAGGGAGGAGGATAGACTGACTGTGTTGCCTACTGCAGTCTGAAATCTGGAGAGGAGGAGGGAGGAGGATAGACTGACTGTGTTGCCTACTGCAGACTGAAACCTGGAGAGGAGGAGAGAGGAGGATAGACTGACTGTGTTGCCTACTGCAGACTGAAACCTGGAGAGGAGGAGAGATGAGGATAGACTGACTTTTTTGCTTACTGCAGACTGAAACCTGGAGAGGAGGAGAGAGGAGGATAGACTGACTGTGTTGCCTACTGCAGACTGAAACCTGGAGAGGAGGAGGGAGGAGGATAGACTGACTGTGTTGCCTACTGCAGACTGAAACCTGGAGAGGAGGAGGAGGATAGACTGACTGTGTTGCCTACTGCAGACTGAAACCTGGAGAGGAGGAGGGAGGAGGATAGACTGACTGTGTTGCCTACTGCAGACTGAAACCTGGAGAGGAGGAGGGAGGAGGATAGACTGACTGTGTTGCCTACTGCAGACTGAAACCTGGAGAGGAGGAGGGAGGAGGATATACTGACTGTGTTGCCTACTGCAGACTGAAACCTGGAGAGGAGGAGGGAGGAGGATAGACTGACTGTGTTGCCTACTGCAGACTGAAACATGGAGAGGAGGAGGGAGGAGGATAGACTGACTGTGTTGCCTACTGCAGACTGAAACATGGAGAGGAGGAGGATAGACTGACTGTTGCCTACTGCAGACTGAAACATGGAGAGGGAAGAGGGGAGAGGGACTCCCTGCTGCAGCTTGGAGACAGCAGACCATGATCAGTCACACTGTTTACACATAGACAGTAGAGCCACTGGGACTGGGAATAACGCTTCTGATTGAACAAATATCTCCAACCATGTTGTGAAGTTTGTGTGTGTGTGTGTGTGTGTGTGTGTGTGTGTGTGTGTGTGTGTGTGTGTGTGTGTGTGTGTGTGTGTGTGTGTGTGTGTGTGTGTGTGTGTGTGTGTGTGTGTGTGTGTGTGTGTGTGTGTGTGTGTGTGTGTGTGTGTGTGTGTGTGTGTGTGTGAGAGAGAAATGAAGCAGCCTTTCCAATATTTCAGTGTAATATTGGTTAGACTGCTGAATTTCATCAGAAAACAGTTAAAAAACTGACGCTAAAGACACAACCTGTCTGGCTGTAACTACTCTATGTGAAGTGACGTTGGTGTGTGTGTGTGTGTCGGGGGTGACACTATACTTGATTCTCTATTCATGTAGGGATGTGATGATGATGATGAATGTGTTTTGGATGTTCCTGTTGGTTAAGACGCTCTTCCTGAAACACATCAACTTTTGGGTCAGTGTTTTTAGGATTAAATCTTGCTCTGTGGTGTTCTGCTGTGAGGTGAACGAATCTGGAGTCTAGAGATTGTTTTCCCTCTCTCTTTTCTCTCCTGTCTTTGCATGTGCTGTGATTCTAGATATTTTGGTTATTTTTTGTTTATTAAACAACTATTTGACCGACTTCGGTTCAGTTATTTGAATTCCATTTAGTTCGTTTTTTTTTCTGTGAGCTTTCTGTGAGCTCAATGCACATTGCACCGTTTCTTTAGAGATAAATCAGATCCAGCCTGAACTGTGTGATGTAGAAGGGACTTGTAGTTTCCAACAGGCCAATATTTCACATAGTTTAGCGCATAAAATGTGGTAATTAACTACAATAATCCATTGCACATCTACTTGTCCGGTCTGTGTTTGTTTTATGCCTGCTACGGAAGAGACAGGAAAATGCACGATCGTGAAGTGATATAGAGAGCATCTGTTGCTTTGCGAGGTATCTCTACCTGAAAATACATGATCTAAGTGATTGATAGTTGGTATTCAGCAGTCATATAGTAAAGTATGCCTTATTTACTTTAAAGAACTACTAAAATATTGATTTTGTCAGACAGTATAGGAAGCAGCTCTATAGAGATGAAATGATGACTTGGAATGTAATAATAAAGTCATCAAATAAACAAATGTAATATACACAACTGAATATTTTAGTAAAGTAATGTGAATGTCACGTCTGCTGCTTCTCCCCTCCGGCGTACGACGTTGCCAGAGTACTAACCACCGGTCCTGGGATTCATCATTACGTACACCTGGCACTCGTCATTACGTGCACCTGTGAATCATTATGATTCACACCTGGACTCCATTACCTTCATCATTTCCTCCCCTTTATATGTCACTCTCCCATGTTCACTCACCAGTTGGAATTGTTCTTGTGTATCGGCATTCTGCCTTATGTTAGTGTCGTGTTCTTGGTTTTGTTGTTTTATTAAAACGTATCACCTGCTTCCGACTCACCGCCACATCATTACAGTGAATAACTGATGGTTTATACGTGATAAGCAGAAATGGGCAGTAACTACCATCATGGGACTTAATTGTTTTATTCTGTGTTACAGCATTCAACCCAACTAATCAAAACCAAAAACCGACCTTAAAAAGCATGAATCACTCAGCACTATATGACTCCCTTCTCGCTCTCTCTCACGCTCTTTCGCTCTCAAACACACACACAGACAGTCACTCATTCACTTACTCTCTCTCTATCACTCTCTCTCTGTCTCTCTCCGTGTTTGGGAGAGAATGTTCTGTGCCCTACAGATGAGCTGTTGACAGATGATCTAGCCTCTGACAGACTGTCTCTCTCTGCACTCAGAGGAGAAGAGAAGAGTTGAAATGAAAGGAGTGGCTTTTAAATCATTTTCATCACCATCCCTCTCTTCTCTATCTCTCACCTCTCACTTCTCTCTCTTCTATCTCTCTACCTCTCTTTCTCTTGCTTTGTCAGGCTCTTCTTCATCAGTAGTTGATGACGTGGGTTCTGTTCTAGTCTGTACGGGTGTTATTCAACTTTTCTCCCCTGTCACACATCTGAGGGGGTAACCTAGGCAACCAGAGAACAGATAGCCTCCAACTCTGTATTTAATAGACACGGAACCCAAGTAGTGATGCACCGATATGACATTTTTGGCTGATACCGATATTTTCCTTGCCAAAAAAAGCCGATACCGATATTTAACATTTTTGCAGCCTTTTAAGTATTCTAGTACAGTTAAATAGTTAACCCGCACACATGGACGCAGCGGTCTAAGGCACTGCATCTCAGTGCGAGAGGCATCACTACAGTCCCTGGTTCGAATCCAGGCTGTATCACATCCGGCCTTGATTGGGCGCACAATTGGCCCAGCGTCGTCCTGGTTTGGCCGGGGTAGGCCGTCATTGTAAATAAGAATTTGTTCTTCACTGACTTGCCTAGTTAAATAAAGGTTACACACACACACATACACCACACTGACCAAAAAGTTATTTTGTTGGCATTTACCTATGTCCCCATTACCAGAAAAACATAATCAAAACCTATTTCTTTCACTTTATTTGCTGTGCTGTTTTGTTGTTAATTTGTTCAGTCGTTTCATTCTCAACCAGGATTTCAATGGAACGCCGTTTGTGTCTTTGCTATGGAACGCCGTTTGGGTCCTTGCGTGTCAAAAAATATACTATTTAACACTATTTGACGTGTCAAATAACACTATTTGACGTGTCAATTAAGCTTGTTGACCAATCAGGGCCTGAATATGACTTCACGTCACAATAATTTAACGTGCTCATAATTTTTTTACGTAGTTATTACACACTATCACTCGTATTTCATTTGTCATAATGATTCATCGATACGTATGTTATGATGCTGGTAAAGTTGTCTGGCGCACCTACAGTGCTGGTCATAAAAAAGTGACTACTTGACTTGTTGACTGCTTGTTCCACGCGGCAGACATTGTGGGCTAACTTATGAATGCTGTGTTGCACGTGTAGGGCCACATTTTACGTGGCGTCATTATGTCATGTACCTTCGTTATATAGGTATGCACGTCAGCTTTGACATCGGTTTTGCACATCGGCGTTAAACTAGACATCGGCCGATACCGATGTTGGCATTTTTAGCTGATATCGGCCGATTTCGATATGTTCACCGATATATCGTGCATCCCTAAATAGAAGAGCCTTTCTTCCAAACTTTTCTCTTCTAATGCCTCTTATGCAATTCTGAGCCAACTATATCATCTTCCTTTAAGTATTATCCCACAGCCCACAGACTCTAAAGCTTGTCCCAAATGACACCCTATTCCCTATGGGCCTTGGACAAAACTAGTGCACCAAATAGGGTATAGGCTGCCTAACCTTGTACTTTGGCATAATTTCATGTATGATTCATCACTCACACAGTATATTTCACACCTGTCTCACGAGACACACACCCCATACTCCTAGGGGGACTCGTCAGATTTGTGTGACTTTTTAACACAGTTTTTTAGACTAATGCAGCGTTTACCAAACTAGAGGTCACGACCCCATGTGGGATCTCCTGATTTGACCTCTGTTAGTAACCTCCGGTAGCCGCTAGATGCGGTTGTGAGTCTTTCTGAGTAAGTCTCTAAAACCTTTGCACACCTGGATTGTACAATATTGTTGCCCATTATTTTTTCAAAAAATCTTCAAGCTCTGTCAAGTTGGTTGTTGATCATTGCTAAACAGACATTTTCAAGTCTTGCCATATATTTTCAACTCGATTTAAATCAACACTGTAACTAGGCCACTCAGGAACATTCAATGTCATCTTGGTAAGCAATTCCAGTGTATTTTTAGCCTTGTGTTTTAGGTAATTGTCCTGCTGAAAGGTGAATTTGTTTTCCAGTGTCTGGAAAGCAAGACTGAACCCAAGTTTTTCTCTAGGATTTTGCATGTGATTAGCTCCATTCTGTTAATTTTTGTCCTAAAAAAACAAACATAGTCCTTGCTGATGACAAGCATACCCATAACATGATTCTGCCACCACCATGTTTGAAAATATGAAGAGTTGTCACGCCCTGACCTTAGAGAGCCTTTTTATATCTCTATTTGGTTTGGTCAGGGTGTGATTTGGGTGGGCATTCTATGTTCTTTATTTCTAGGTTTTGTGTTTCTATGTTTTGGCCCGGTATGGTTCTCAATCAGTGACAGCTGTCTATCGTTGTCTCTGATTGGGAATCATACTTAGGCAGCCTGTTTTACCACCTTAGGTTGTGGGATGTTGTTTTTTGTTAGCTCTGTGAAGCCTACGGAATGTGATGTTCGTTATTCTTTTGTTGTTTTGTTTGGTGTTCTGAGTCAATAATGAATCATGAACACGTACCACGCTGCACCTTGGTCCACTTCTTCCGACGAGCGTTACAAGAGTGATACTCAGTGATGTGTTGTGTTGGATTTGCCCCTAACAATACACTTTGTATACTGGACAAAAAGTTCATTTCAAAGAGAATGCATGTTTTGGAATGTTTTTTATTTTGTACAGGCTTCTTTCTTTTCACTCTGTCATTTATGTTAGTATTGTGGAGTAACTACAATGTAGTTGATCTATCCTCCGTTATCTCCTATCACAGCCATTCAACTCTGTAACTGTTTTAAAATCACCATTGGCCTCATGGTGAAATCGCTGAAAACATAATTCCGCTTTGACATTATGGGGTATTTCTGTGTACACCAGTGACACAAAATAAACATGTAATCAATTTTAAATATGTTTTCTACACAGAATATACAAAATCATTGGCTGATAATCTTCTGAACTTCCAAATACCTTTCTGATGCATTTCAGTCACTTCAAACCATACTTCCTTCAGATGTAAATACTGTCAGTAGTACTGCCAGACTGATTTGTAATAGACTGTCATCGCTCCAATTAAGAAAGTTAACATTGGCCATTGATTGCATATGGATATCAAAATGTGGTCGCGGGCCAACACGTTTTTGAACCACTGGGCTAATGTGATGTCTGTGTGTCTGCTTCCTTGGCAGAAGTTACAGTAGGAGGGCTTTGTGTGAAATAACAGTTTAGGGCCATTCATTCCCTTTCATCCATTCATGCTTTTTAATGATGCTCTTTGATGGTCTGTGCAGCAGCCCCAGCTCCAGCCCTAGCCAAGAAGCATCCCCAATATTATTAATGACCCATGTGTAGGGCCAGGGCTGCATCCCAAATGGTACACTATTTACCATGTAGTGTACTACTTTGGACTACTTTTGACTATGGACCCTGGTCAAAAGTAGTGCACTACATGGTAAATAGGCTGCCATTTGAGACGCTGACCAGTTATTGCCTATAACTAGGAAAAACACAGCTATGGATAACTCCATTGAGAGGAAGTCAAGGAGCCCGTCCCAAATGGCATCCTATTCCCTAATAAGGACAAAGGAGATGATCGCGGACTACAGGAAAAGGAGGGCCGAGCACGCCCCCATTCTCATCGACGGGGCTGTAGTGGAGCAGGTTGAGAGCTTCAAGTTCCTTGGTGTCCACATCACCAACAAACTATCATGGGCCAAACACACCAAGACAGTCGTGAAGAGGGCACGACAAAGCCTATTTCACCTCAGGAGACTGAAAAGATTTGGCATGGGTCCTCAGATCCTCAAAAAGTTCTACAGCTGCACCAATGAGAGCATCCTGACTGGTTGCATCACCGTGTCAGAGGAAGACCCTAGAAATTGCCAAAGATTCTAGCCACCTTAGTCATAGACTGTTCTCTCTGCTACCGCACGGCAAATTGTACTGGAGCACCAAGTCTAGGTCCAAAAGGCTTCTTAACAATGGCTTCTAATCAAATGGCTACCTGGACTATTTGCATTGACCCCCATTTTTTTATGCTGCTGCTACTCGCTGTTTATTATCTATTATCTATTATCTATGCATATTAACTTTACCCCTACCTACATGTACATATTACCTCAACTAACCTGCACACCCGCACATTTACTCAGTACCAGTACCCCCTGTATATAGCCTCATTATTGTTATTTTATTGTTGATTTTATTTTTTTCTTTAGTTTATTAGTAAATATTTTTCTTAACTCTTATTTTTCTTAAAACTGCATTGTTGGTTAAGAGCTTGTAAGTAAGCATTTCACGGTAAGGTCTACACCTGTTGTATTCAAATTCAATTTGATTTGATAGTGCATTACTCTTGACCAGAGCCCTATGCACTGAGGGTGTGCCTCTGACCGTCTAGGTTTGGCTGGAGGTCACCCAGCAAACATGTTCATATTGGCCCAACGCGGGCTAAAATATTGGCCTCACGAAAGCTTCCCACAGTGGGCCGATGCCGGTTGCTCATCGACCTCCACATTGGACCCCGAGGCATTGATCAACTCTCTACTGATCAAGTGGATTAATAGTTTCCTTGGGAACCGTACTCAACAAGTGAAGTTTAACTCCGCCATCTCTACGTCTAGAACGCTGAATACAGGAGCCCCTCAAGGTTGCGTACTTTCAGCGATACGGTACACGCTGTACACAAACGATTGTCAAGCCTCTGACGCAGCCCACATGTTTTTTAAATATGCAGATATGCAGACCTCTCGTCAAGGTTTTGTCAGAGAAATGGCTAAATTCATCCAGTGGTGTGCAGATAACTTTCTTGAAATAAATGTTAAGAAAACAAAAGAGCTGGAAATTTATTTCAGACGGAACAAAACTCCACTACCCCCGACGAAGATTAACGGGGAATCAGTCGATAGTGACCACATAGAAGTACCTTGGAATCGAAATAGACAATAAACTGAAATTCAATGACTGTGCCTTTGCAAAGATAAAGAAATTGCAACAGAGAAGTTTTTTTTTTAAGCAAACTGAACCATTTTAATGTCGACAGCCATATCTTACAAATGTTCTATAAATCTGTCCTGCAGAGTGTGCTGTCCTTTGGTCTGATATGTTGTATAAATCTGTCCTGCAGTGTGTGCTGTCCTTTGGTCTGATATGTTGTATAAATCTGTCCTGCAGTGTGTGCTGTCCTTTGGTCTGATATGTTGTATAAATCTGTCCTGCAGTGTGTGCTGTCCTTTGGTCTGATATGCGTGTTTAGAAACATGCGAGTGCAAGACCAAGTCAAGCTTCAGCTCTTGATTGTAGACGGCGGGAATTATAACTGGTATAGATCACGAATCAGCCACCAACCTTTACACAAAACCCACCCTCCTAAAACGTGAAAGCATTTGACAGGGCAGTACCCATCCCCTTCACTCAAAACTCAGTCACAGCAGCAGCCCGACAAGGGAAAAGAGACTTCTTCAAAAGAAAATGAAAACAGATAAATATGGGGACTCTTTTATTCCAACAGCCATATTGCACTTTCACTTTAAATGTGTAGCTATAGCACTTTCAATTAATTATTTTGTGTAGTTTCTGTGTTTTCATGTTTAATGTACTGTTTTTTTTAAACACATGACAAAATGAATTTGCCCCTGTTGGGATAATAAAGATGATGTGAATCTGAATCTGGTCCAGTGTGGGCCAGTGTGGGCCGGTGTGGTCCAGTGTGGGCCAGTGTGGGCCAGTGTGGGCAGCCCATATCTGGTGAGGGCAGCCCTCACTTTGCTTGAAAAAGCCCTTCTTTTCCCAGCAAATATGTCCACATTGTCATGTTGTAAGCTGGCCACATTGGGCCGATGCACATTTGCTCATCGGCTCGACATTGGCCCCATGGGCAGCCCTCACTTCACCTGAAATAAACCCACCCTTTTGGATCAGCTGCCTGTTACATTGTATCAGAAAGACAATAAAATTGTTACTATCATATACATGTTTTATTTTTATGTCACATGCGTTTATCTAAGTCTTTTACAGAAGGACCTTGTGAACTCAGAGCTATCTGGTTGTTCGGAAAAAAAGATCACTCCAAGATAATTGGCTTTAAATTTCTGAACCCTCATTGGTTTGAATTTTGATAGTAATGACGTATCTGGACTTGGTGTGGGCTAGCCTGTGTTGGGCTGGTGTGGACTTGGTTTGGGCTTGTGCGTGTGTGTGTGTGTGTGCGTGCATGCTTTCCTGTGTTTCCCTTCCTGCATGTGTGTGTAATGTGAATCAGTTTCCCTGTATCTGTGTGTGGCCCCTCTCAGGCTCTATGGCTCCATCTCCTCTGCTCTCCTCTGAGTGAGTGTTGTTTTGTAGCAGCAGGCCCAGAGACAGTTCAGTTCTGGTTCAGTGGCAGCAAACAGCAGGTCAGGCGTTTTGGAACACTGGAGAATGATCCATTGACTGTAGAGTGGAGACTGATCTCCATTGACTGTAGAGTGGAGACTGATCTCCATTGACTGTAGAGTGGAGACTGATCCATTGACTGTAGAGTGGAGACTGATCCATTGACTGTAGAGTGGAGACTGATCCATTGATTGTAGAGTGGAGACTGATCCATTGATTGTAGAGTGGAGGCTGATCCATTGACTGTACAGTGGAGGCTGATCCATTGATTGTAGAGTGGAGGCTGATCCATTGATTGTAGAGTGGAGGCTGATCCATTGACTGTAGAGTGGAGGCTGATCCATTGACTGTAGAGTGGAGACTGATCCATTGACTGTAGAGTGGAGACTGATCCATTGAGTGGAGACTGATCCATTGACTGTAGAGTGGAGACTGATCCTTTGACTGTAGAGTGGAGGCTGATCCATTGACTGTAGAGTGGAGACTGATCCATTGACTGTAGAGTGGAGGCTGATCCATTGATTGTAGAGTGGAGACTGATCCATTGACTGTAGAGTGGAGACTGATCCATTGACTGTAGAGTGGAGACTGATCCATTGACTGTAGAGTGGAGACTGATCCATTGACTGTAGAGTGGAGACTGATCCATTGACTGTAGAGTGGAGACTGATCCATTGACTGTAGAGTGGAGACTGATCCATTGACTGTAGAGTGGAGACTGATCCATTGACTGTAGAGTGGAGGCTGATCCATTGACTGTAGAGTGGAGGCTGATCCATTGACTGTAGAGTGGAGACTGATCCATTGACTGTAGAGTGGAGACTGATCCATTGACTGTAGAGTGGAGACTGATCCATTGACTGTAGAGTGGAGGCTGATCCATTGACTGTAGAGTGGAGGCTGATCCATTGACTGTAGAGTGGAGGCTGATCCATTGACTGTAGAGTGGAGGCTGATCCATTGACTGTAGAGTGGAGACTGATCCATTGACTGTAGAGTGGAGACTGATCCATTGATTGTAGAGTGGAGGCTGATCCATTGATTGTAGAGTGGAGGCTGATCCATTGACTGTAGAGTGGAGACTGATCCATTGACTGTAGAGTGGAGACTGATCCATTGACTGTAGAGTGGAGACTGATCCATTGACTGTAGAGTGGAGACTGATCCATTGAGTGGAGACTGATCCATTGAGTGGAGACTGATCCATTGACTGTAGAGTGGAGACTGATCCATTGACTGTAGAGTGGAGGCTGATCCATTGATTGTAGAGTGGAGGCTGATCCATTGATTGTAGAGTGGAGACTGATCCATTGATTGTAGAGTGGAGACTGATCCATTGATTGTAGAGTGGAGGCTGATCCATTGATTGCAGAGTGGAGACTGATCCATTGATTGTAGAGTGGAGACTGATCCATTGATTGTAGAGTGGAGAGTGATCCATTGATTGTAGAGTGGAGAGTGATCCATTGATTGTAGAGTGGAGAGTGATCCATTGATTGTAGAGTGGAGGCTGATCCATTGACTGTAGAGTGGAGACTGATCCATTGACTGTAGAGTGGAGACTGAGCCATTGACTGTAGAGTGGAGGCTGATCCATTGATTGTAGAGTGGAGGCTGATCCATTGATTGTAGAGTGGAGGCTGATCCATTGATTGTAGAGTGGAGGCTGATCCATTGATTGTAGAGTGGAGACTGATCCATTGACTGTAGAGTGGAGGCTGATCCATTGATTGTAGAGTGGAGACTGATCCATTGAGTGGAGACTGATCCATTGACTGTAGAGTGGAGACTGATCCATTGACTGTAGAGTGGAGGCTGATCCATTGACTGTAGAGTGGAGACTGATCCATTGACTGTAGAGTGGAGGCTGATCCATTGATTGTAGAGTGGAGACTGATCCATTGACTGTAGAGTGGAGGCTGATCCATTGATTGCAGAGTGGAGACTGATCCATTGATTGTAGAGTGGAGACTGATCCATTGATTGTAGAGTGGAGGCTGATCCATTGATTGTAGAGTGGAGGCTGATCCATTGATTGCAGAGTGGAGACTGATCCATTGATTGTAGAGTGGAGACTGATCCATTGATTGTAGAGTGGAGAGTGATCCATTGATTGTAGAGTGGAGAGTGATCCATTGATTGTAGAGTGGAGGCTGATCCATTGATTGTAGAGTGGAGGCTGATCCATTGACTGTAGAGTGGAGGCTGATCCATTGACTGTAGAGTGGAGACTGAGCCATTGACTGTAGAGTGGAGGCTGATCCATTGATTGTAGAGTGGAGGCTGATCCATTGATTGTAGAGTGGAGGCTGATCCATTGATTGTAGAGTGGAGGCTGATCCATTGATTGTAGAGTGGAGGCTGATCCATTGACTGTAGAGTGGAGGCTGATCCATTGATTGTAGAGTGGAGGCTGATCCATTGATTGTAGAGTGGAGACTGATCCATTGATTGTAGAGTGGAGACTGATCCATTGATTGTAGAGTGGAGGCTGATCCATTGATTGTAGAGTGGAGGCTGATCCATTGACTGTAGAGTGGAGGCTGATCCATTGACTGTAGAGTGGAGACTGATCCATTGACTGTAGAGTGGAGGCTGATCCATTGACTGTAGAGTGGAGACTGATCCATTGACTGTAGAGTGGAGGCTGATCCATTGACTGTAGAATGGAGGCTGATCCATTGACTGTAGAGTGGAGACTGATCCATTGACTGTAGAGTGGAGGCTGATCCATTGATTGTAGAGTGGAGGCTGATCCATTGACTGTAGAGTGGAGACTGATCCATTGACTGTAGAGTGGAGACTGATCCATTGACTGTAGAGTGGAGGCTGATCCATTGACTGTAGAGTGGAGGCTGATCCATTGACTGTAGAGTGGAGGCTGATCCATTGATTGTAGAGTGGAGGCTGATCCATTGACTGTAGAGTGGAGACTGATCCATTGACTGTAGAGTGGAGACTGATCCATTGACTGTAGAGTGGAGGCTGATCCATTGACTGTAGAGTGGAGACTGATCCATTGACTGTAGAGTGGAGGCTGATCCATTGACTGTAGAGTGGAGGCTGATCCATTGACTGTAGAGTGGAGGCTGATCCATTGACTGTAGAGTGGAGGCTGATCCATTGATTGTAGAGTGGAGGCTGATCCATTGACTGTAGAGTGGAGGCTGATCCATTGACTGTAGAGTGGAGGCTGATCCATTGACTGTAGAGTGGAGGCTGATCCATTGACTGTAGAGTGGAGGCTGATCCATTGATTGTAGAGTGGAGACTGATCCATTGACTGTAGAGTGGAGGCGGTCGAGGCCTTTACCCTCTCTGTTACTGCTCAGAACACCATACAGGGAATCAGCAGGCTAATGTTATCAATGCTGCTCCAGACCTCTGAGGGTGCCGTGTGTATCTGCTGAAACATCTAACCACACACACACACACCAGGCCTGCCTCAGGTCCCTGTTGTGCGTCAGAGTGTGAGACCAGCTGCCCTCTTTCTCGCTATCTCTCTCTTTCTCTTTCTCTTTCTCTCTCCTTATGTTATGGAGAGACCCAGTGATTGGGTCAGGCTGGCCCTGCAGGGGAGAATTAGATGATCACCTGGCCCATCATGAGTCCTGGAGCCTGCAGCACGTACACAGTGTTCACATCAACAGCACAGGGCTATGAACCTGTGGCGTACTAGGATAACATAAAGGCTGTAAGGAAGGGACATGGTAGCAGTCGTAAGGGCCATGAGGCTCCAGGAGGATGGGAGGCAAGCAGGTAAAGCTGGGTGATTATATTAACAATGTGCTACTGGATCGGTCCACCAAATGAGTCCCTTTTGGGTAGTGATTTCACCTCATTTGAACATTCTGTCATAAAGAGCACATGTTCAACTTAATAAAAACATGTTTCCCATCTTAAGAGGTTAAATAAAAACATGACTATAGTAAGTGCCCAATAATGTAACAGGGTTGACTGTAACAGGGTTGACTGTAACAGGGTTGACACCAACAGGGTTGACACCAACAGGGTTGACACCAACAGGGTTGACACCAACAGGGTTGACTGTAACAGGGTTGACTGTAACAGGGTTGACTGTAAGAGGGTTGACTGTAACAGGGTTGACCGTAAGAGGGTTGACTCTAACAGGGTTGACTCTAACAGGGTTGACTCTAACAGGGTTGACTCTAACATGGTTGACTGTAACAGGGTTGACCATAAGAGGGTTGACTCTAACAGGGTTGACTCTAACAGGGTTGACTGTAACAGGGGTTGACTCTAACAGGGTTGACTGTACCGGGGTTGACTGTACCGGGGTTGACTGTACCGGGGTTGACTGTACCGGGGTTGACCGTAACAGGGTTGACCGTAACAGGGTTGGCCGTAACAGGGTTGGCCGTAACAGGGTTGGCCGTAACAGGGTTGAAGATGTTTTAAATCAGCCGTAAATCCCCTTATAACGGGGGAATGGAAGTACTGTATGTTGTGTGCAACAGGGATGAGCAATTGAATGCAAACCTTTTTTAATTTAGCCTGTGTATCTACAGTATGGGGAACAGTCTACAGTAAGGTGAACAGTCTACAGTAAGGTGAACAGTCTACATTAAGGGGAACAGTCTACAGTAAGGGGAACAGTCTACAGTAAGGGGAACAGTCTACAGTATGGGGAACAGTCTACAGTATGGGGAACAGTCTACAGTATGGGGAACAGTCTACAGTAAGGTGAACAGTCTACAGTAAGGGGAACAGTCTACAGTAAGGGGAACAGTCTACAGTAAGGGGAACAGTCTACAGTAAGGGGAACAGTCTACAGTAAGGGGAACAGTCTACAGTATGGGGAACAGTCTACAGTATGGGGAACAGTCTACAGTATGGGGAACAGTCTACAGTATGGGGAACAGTCTACAGTATGGGGAACAGTCTACAGTATGGGGAACAGTCTACAGTATGGGGAACAGTCTACAGTAAGGGGAACAGTCTACAGTAAGGGGAACAGTCTACAGTATGGGGAACATTCTACAGTAAGGGGAACAGTCTACAGTAAGGGGAACAGTCTACAGTAAGGGGAACAGTCTACAGTAAGGGGAACAGTCTACAGTAAGGGGAACAGTCTACAGTAAGGTGAACAGTCTACAGTAAGGGGAACAGTCTACCGTATGGGTAACAGGATTGACGTTTTATGCTCGACCTGCTCAGTTTTCCACCACAAAACATCAGGAAATGGCCAAAAAGAGAAGCAGCTCAGCTGGTTTTCCACTATGATTCCACTATTGTTCAATGTTTATTAAAAAAAACATTTTTAAAGGAATAGTTGAACAGTAAAACGAGAGTTCTTCAGAAAATTTTCAGAAATGACTTTGTCAAAGCAACAAAATAACTAGTGCTTTACAGTGATGGTGAAAACGTGGGTTAAAATCTTCCTAGAAGTCACAGAAGGTGCACGGAGGAACATGTCAAAATGATGAGTTTGGGCACTTTAGCAAGTATTTATTCATATGAAAATCTGAGTTATTGAATTTTCCATGTGGCCTATATTAAAGGGCACTTAATAGAAGTGGCTTTTCAAATTCAATATTGGTGCAGAATTTCTACTTAAAATATCAAAGGGATGCAAAAGGGAGTCATTTCGTGGAACGACCCCACTACTCTTCCATTCACCACCACCTCCTCCACTGTGTGTATGAGTTGTTGGCTTAATCAACCTTGAGAAGAGCAGTAGGAGAGGAGAGGAGTAGCAGGACAGTCAGTGGTTCTGTCCCAGGTGATGAGAGGCTGTGGTCTGGCTTGTTGTCTCAGTGACTGTATCCGTGTGTGTCTGTGGATGGATGGACAGGTCTGTCTTATACAACACAGACACAGCAGACCCAGGAACAGGCTGATTAGACAACAGGTCAGTACTGCTCACCTCACAGCTGGGCTCTCAGCTTGCTGTACCATCATGACTACACACACACACACACACACCGTATACCGGGGTATTTCGAAATACCAACAGTATGATTTTCAGTGCTGTAAAAAACAAAACAAAAAACTAACCTTAACATACACAAACACATACTCATTCAGGCACACACATGCATACACACACATGCAAGATACACACAGGCAGTGCACACTCACTCATTATGGTGATTTTATGCAGCCAATAACAGATTGATTTGTGAAGCGTTCACTGTGTTCTATGTGCTGTTGTCATGAGTCTTGGTCTCATGCTCTCCTCCTGCCTGATCACAACCACCTGCAGCCATCACTGGGATAATGTCTCCTATGTACATATCACCTCACTTCTCTCTCTCTCTCTCTCTCTCTCTCTCTCTCTCTCTCTCCCTTAACTCCCTTCATCACTTTCTTTCTCCTTCCTCTCATCCATCCTTCCCTCCCTCTCTTTCTCCATCCATTCATCCCTCCACCATTCCTTCCTTAGATGGTGTGATGGTTTCTTCTGCCCTCTCTTTTATTTTCCATCTTTCCACTCAAACCTGGTTTATCTCTCTCACACACACACATTCCATTTATACCAGATGTCCCGTTCCTGTTGAAATGTTTGAAGCTGTACTAGTCCCAGTCACAGTCTAAGTCTTTCTCTGCCCACAAGAATTCCTGCTGGCGTTCTGCTTTCTACCCAGAGAGATGAAACAGGCTGAGGCTGCTGGGCCAGCCTGCTGGCGTTCTGCTTTCTACCCAGAGAGATGAAACAGGCTGAGGCTGCTGGGCCAGCCTGCTGGCGTTCTGCTTTCTACCCAGAGAGATGAAACAGGCTGAGGCTGCTGGGCCAGCCTGCTGGCGTTCTGCTTTCTACCCAGAGAGATGAAACAGGCTGAGGCTGCTGGGCCAGCCTGCTGGCGTTCTGCTTTCTACCCAGAGAGATGAAACAGGCTGAGGCTGCTGGGCCAGCCTGCTGGCGTTCTGCTTTCTACCCAGAGAGATGAAACAGGCTGAGGCTGCTGGGCCAGCCTGCTGGCGTTCTGCTTTCTACCTAGAGAGATGAAACAGGCTGAGGCTGCTGGGCCAGCCGGCTGGCGTTCTGCTTTCTACCCAGAGAGATGAAACAGGCTGAGGCTGCTGGGCCAGCCTGCTGGCGTTCTGCTTTCTACCCAGAGAGATGAAACAGGCTGAGGCTGCTGGGCCAGCCTGCTGGCGTTCTGCTTTCTACCCAGAGAGATGAAACAGGCTGAGGCTGCTGGGCCAGCCTGCTGGCTTTGAAGCAGCTGCATATGGGTTCCCTCTGGGGCTGGTGAGGCGGTTGTTGTTGACTCGCGGTTGAACCGTCCACGGTCAGTAATTAGTAGTTTGGAAGGAGGGCGGACGGTCTGTGTGTGTTAGACTTTTGTGGAGGTCCCAGGCTCTGTGTGGTGGGAGAGGGAGGGATAAGGACAGAGCCAGAGAACTGTATTCCAATCGGTGCCGTCATCCTCAACGGGTCACAAGAAACAACTTGGGAGGTCATACTGTCTCTTAGCTGTGCCTGGGCCTTGAGTGGACGAAATATCTTTACATGGAGATATTTCTAATCAGTGAATATTTCGAGGAAGGAGGAAGGATACGCTTTTAAATAATTCACACAGGGCCTGTGGTTTATGTAGGGATATGATTGTGTGAGTCATCAATTCTGTCCTAAACACCACTCCCCCTTTGAATTCCTAAAATCACTCCCATCAGACTCCCTATTTTAGCATTCCTCTGTCTCTCCCTCACTCCCCTGAAATATTACACTCTTCACTGTTCTGAACCTGTCTCTCTCTCACTCCCCTGAAATATTACACTCTTCACTGTTCTGAACCTGTCTCTCCCTCACTCCCCTGAAATATTACACTCTTCACTGTTCTGAACCTGTCTCTCCCTCACTCCCCTGAAATATTACACTCTTCACTGTTCTGAACCTGTCTCTCCCTCACTCCCCTGAAATATTACACTCTTCACTGTTCTGAACCTGTCTCTCTCTCACTCCCCTGAAATATTACACTTTTCACTGTTCTGAACCTGTCTCTCCCTCACTCCCCTGAAATATTACACTCTTCACTGTTCTGAACCTGTCTCTCCCTCACTCCCCTGAAATATTACACTCTTCACTGTTCTGAACCTGTCTCTCCCTCACTCCCCTGAAATATTACACTCTTCACTGTTCTGAACCTGTCTCTCCCTCACTCCCCTGAAATATTACACTCTTCACTGTTCTGAACCTGTCTCTCCCTCACTCCCCTGAAATATTACACTCTTCACTGTTCTGAACCTGTCTCTCCCTCACTCCCCTGAAATATTACACTCTTCACTGTTCTGAACCTGTCTCTCCCTCACTCCCCTGAAATATTACACTCTTCACTGTTCTGAACCTGTCTCTCCCTCACTCCCCTGAAATATTACACTTCACTGTTCTGAACCTGTCTCTCTCTCACTCCCCTGAAATATTACACTTCACTGTTCTGAACCTGTCTCTCTCTCACTCCCCTGAAATATTACACTCTTCACTGTTCTGAACCTGTCTCTCTCTCACTCCCCTGAAATATTATACTCTTCACTGTTCTGAACCTGTCTCTCTCTCACTCCCCTGAAATATTACACTCTTCACTGTTCTGAACCTGACTCTCTCTCACTCCCCTGAAATATTACACTCTTCACTGTTCTGAACCTGACTCTCTCTCACTCCCCTGAAATATTACACTCTTCACTGTTCTGAACCTGTCTCTCCCTCACTCCCCTGAAATATTACACTCTTCACTGTTCTGAACCTGTCTCTCTTCACTAACTCTTATCATAACAACATCACAAGGCAGGGAGGTGGAGGGCCTTCAAAGACTCTTGATTGACAGTTTGTCAGTTGGGTCTCTGGTAAAGTGGACCAGCCCATTGAGGGTTTAGAGGGGAATATGCCATAAAACAGAATTACCCTCTCACCCCCCCCCCCCCCCCCCCCCAGTCTAATTTAGAATGACCTGAGAGGATCACCTCTGAGTGGGGATCAAGCACCTGAGTGCTGCCCCAAGGTGCTGTGTGTGTGTGTGCGTGTGCGTGTGCTTGTGTGTGTGCTTATGTTCCTATTTGTTGAGCTACAGAACATGCACATGTACAAATGTAGGATCTTAATCTGATCACTCTTTTGTTGGTGAGAATTTTCATGGTCATTGTCTTAGCTGAGCGCCATGACCATCCTTTTTAGAGGGTAGGGGTCAGGGACTGTCCTTTAGAGGGTAGGGGTCAGGCAGGGGCAGTCCTTTAGAGGGTAGGGGTCAGGCAGGGACTGTCCTTTAGAGGGTAAGGATCAGGGACAGTCCTTTAGGGGATAGGGGTCAGGCAGGGACTGTCCTTTAGAGGGTAGGGGTCAGGCAGGGACTGTCCTGTAGAGGGTAGGGGTCAGGTCAGGGACTGTCCTTTAGAGGGTAGGGGTCAGGCAGGGACAGTCCTTTAGAAGGTAGGGGTCAGGCAGGGACTGTCCTTTAGGGGTCAGGCAGGGACTGTCCTTTAGGGGGTAGGGGTCAGGCAGGGACTGTCCTTTAGGGGGTAGGGGTCAGGCAGGGACAGTCCTTTAGAGGGTAGGGGTCAGGCAGGGACAGTCCTTCAGAGGGTAGGGGTCAGGCAGGGACTGTCCTTTAGGGGGTAGGGGTCAGGTAGGGACTGTCCTTTAGGGGTCAGGCAGGGACAGTCCTTTAGAGGGTAGGGGTCAGGCAGGGACAGTCCTTTAGGGGTCAGACAGGGACAGTCCTTTAGAGGGTAGGGGTCAGACAGGGATAGTCCTTTAGAGGGTAGGGGTCAGGCAGGGACTGTCCTTTAGGGGTCAGGCAGGGACTGTCCTTTAGAGGGTAGGGGTCAGGCAGGGACTGTCCTTTAGATGGTAGGGGTCAGGCAGGGACACAGAGGGTAGGGGTCAGGCAGGGACTGTCCTTTAGAGGGTAGGGGTCAGGCAGGGACTGTCCTTTAGAGGGTAGGGGTCAGGCAGGGACTGTCCTTTAGGGGGTAGGGGTCAGACAGGGACTGTCCTTTAGGGGGTAGGGGTCAGACAGGGACTGTCCTTTAGAGGGTAGGGGTCAGGCAGGGACTGTCCTTTAGAGGGTAGGGGTCAGGCAGGGACTGTCCTTTAGAGGGTAGGGGTCAGGCAGGGACTGTCCTTTAGAGGGTAGGGGTCAGGCAGGGACTGTCCTTTAGAGGGTAGGGGTCAGGCAGGGACAGTCCTTTAGGGGTCAGACAGGGACAGTCCTTTAGAGGGTAGGGGTCAGACAGGGATAGTCCTTTAGAGGGTAGGGGTCAGGCAGGGACTGTCCTTTAGGGGTCAGGCAGGGACTGTCCTTTAGAGGGTAGGGGTCAGGCAGGGACTGTCCTTTAGATGGTAGGGGTCAGGCAGGGACAAGAGGGTAGGGGTCAGGCAGGGACTGTCCTTTAGAGGGTAGGGGTCAGGCAGGGACTGTCCTTTAGAGGGTAGGGGTCAGGCAGGGACTGTCCTTTAGGGGGTAGGGGTCAGACAGGGACTGTCCTTTAGGGGGTAGGGGTCAGACAGGGACTGTCCTTTAGAGGGTAGGGGTCAGGCAGGGACTGTCCTTTAGAGGGTAGGGGTCAGGCAGGGACTGTCCTTTAGAGGGTAGGGGTCAGGCAGGGACTGTCCTTTAGGGGGTAGGGGTCAGACAGGGACTGTCCTTTAGAGGGTAGGGGTCAGGCAGGGACTGTCCTTTAGAGGGTAGGGGTCAGACAGGGACAGCCCTTGTAGTCCCTCCAGGAATGCCCTTGCCCCCCGGCCTCACTTCCCTCTGACAGGAGAGAGAGAGATCCCCCTGGTTTCCCCTGACTGGCTGTCACCATGGTGATCCCTCTTTGTCTCTTCTCACTTCTCTCCTTTATCCTCACTTGTCCTGGACTGGGCTACCCCATAGCTATAACATTTACATTTAAGTCATTTAGCAGACGCTCTTATCCAGAGCGACTTACAAATTGGTGCATTCACCTTATGATATCCAGTGGAACAACCACTTTACAATAGTGCATCTAACTCTTTTAAGGGGGGAGGGGGGGTTAGAAGGATTACTTTATCCTATCCTAGGTATTCCTTAAAGAGGTGGGGTTTCAGGTGTCTCCGGAAGGTGGTGATTGACTCCGCTGACCTGGCGTCGTGAGGGAGTTTGTTCCACCATTGGGGTGCCAGAGCAGCGAACAGTTTTGACTGGGCTGAGCGGGAACTGTACTTCCTCAGAGGTAGGGAGGCGAGCAGGCCAGAGGTGGATGAACGCAGTGCCCTTGTTTGGGTGTAGGGCCTGATCAGAGCCTGAAGGTACGGAGGTGCCGTTCCCCTCACAGCTCCGTAGGCAAGCACCATGGTCTTGTAGCGGATGCGAGCTTCAACTGGAAGCCAGTGGAGAGAGCGGAGGAGCGGGGTGACGTGAGAGAACTTGGGAAAGTTGAACACCAGACGGGCTGCGGCGTTCTGGATGAGTTGTAGGGGTTTAATGGCACAGGCAGGGAGCCCAGCCAACAGCGAGTTGCAGTAATCCAGACGGGAGATGACAAGTGCCTGGATTAGGACCTGCGCCGCTTCCTGCGTGAGGCAGGGTCGTACTCTGCGAATGTTGTAGAGCATGAACCTACAGGAACGGGTCACCGCCTTGATGTTAGTTGAGAACGACAGGGTGTTGTCCAGGATCATGCCAAGGTTCTTAGCACTCTGGGAGAAGGACACAATGGAGTTGTCAACCGTGATGGCGAGATCATGGAACGGGCAGTCCTTCCCCGGGAGGAAGAGCAGCTCCGTCTTGCCGAGGTTCAGCTTGAGGTGGTGATCCGTCATCCACACTGATATGTCTGCCAGACATGCAGAGATGCGATTCACCACCTGGTTATCAGAGGGGGAAAATAACAACAGCTATCGAAGTGTGTTTTACTCTTTTAGCATGCTAGCTCTCTGTGGGTATTCTGTTAGCATGCTAGCTCTCTGTGGGTGCTATGTTAGCATGCTAGCTCTCTGTGGGTGCTCTGTTAGCATGCTAGCTCTCTGTGGGTGCTCTGTTAGCATTCTAGCTCTCTGTGGGTGCTCGGTTAGCATGCTAGCTCTCTGTGGGTGCTCTGTTAGCATGCTAGCTCTCTGTGGGTGCTCTGTTAACATGCTAGCTCTCTGTGGGTGTGTGCGTGCATGCGTACGTGTGTGCGTGTGTGCGTGCGTGCGTGTGTGTGTGTGTGTGTGTGTGTGTGTAAATGCCCAGGCATGCGTGCGCACTCCCTGGTGTGTGTGTTTCTGTGTTTCAGGGTGTGGCTGTGGTTGAGCACCTACTCTCTGAACATCACCCCAATGACAGGTCCTATCAACACCCACACCCCTCACCAACCCTAACACAATCCCCGGCCCCCCACATCAGAGCCCACCAGACAGACACTAACACAACACAATGCTAGTTGACAATAGGCGTCCATTGTGGCTCTGTAATGGTGTGTAAGTGATGAGCAGAGTTCAGCCGGCTGTCTCCTGGTTGGGCCATGCATCGCTGGCTGTGTTTAGGGCCAAATACTGCTTTGGTTTCCTCGCACTCTCTTGGGCCTGGACGTCACGGCATGGCAGTCTGTAATGGTTTGTAATAGTTACCGGACACAGCACAGTGCTAGCTGACACTAGGCGTCCATTGTGGCTCTGTAAGTGTGTTTAATAGTTACCGGACACAACACAGTGCTAGCTGACACTAGGTGTCCATTGTGGCTCTGTAAGTGTGTTTAATAGTTACCGGACACAACACAGTGCTAGCTGACACTAGGTGTCCATTGTGGCTCTGTAAGTGTGTTTAATAGTTACCGGACACAACACAGTGCTAGCTGACACTAGGCATCCATTGTGGCTCTGTAAGTGTGTTTAATAGTTACCGGACACAACACAATGCTAGCTGACACTAGGCGTCCATTGTGGCTCTGTAAGTGTGTTTAATAGTTACCGGACACAACGCAGTGCTAGCTGACACTAGGCGTCCATTGTGGCTCTGTAAGTGTGTTTAATAGTTACCGGACACAACACAGTGCTAGCTGACACTAGGTGTCCATTGTGGCTCTGTAAGTGTGTTTAATAGTTACCGGACACAACACAGTGCTAGCTGACACTAGGTGTCCATTGTGGCTCTGTAAGTGTGTTTAATAGTTACCGGACACAACACAGTGCTAGCTGACACTAGGCGTCCATTGTGGCTCTGTAAGTGTGTTTAATAGTTACCGGACACAACACAGTGCTATAGCTGACACATTGTGGCTCTGTAATGGCATGGCCGTCCATTTTCCAATGTTACAAAGCAGGGTGAAAAGCTGAACAGGTAAATGCTATTGTAGACCATAAAAGTATTACGTCTTATTGGCTTGCCTGTTCAGCTTTTCACACTGCTTTGTAACATTGTAAAATGGACGGCCATGCCATTACAGTGAACAATCGTGCAATGTTTGTTTTGCTCTGTTGGTATGTTTTGAAGTGAACAGGTAGGCCATCTCATTGGTTGGATGGTTTCTAAGGTGAGAAGCTAATTGGACAGACAGATCTGACATAAACATGACGTCAGTCCATGGGGTTTTCTCGTTTGGGTAAAAGTCTGTCTTCCGTCATGTCCTCCGTCCTCTCTCCTCCGTGACCCAGAAACTGATATGTGGTCAATTCACTAGTAGACCGAACGAAGGAGTGTCCTCCACTCCTCGATAGCCTCCTTTCTGGCGAGGAAGCACAAGTGTATCTTATCTGAGTCTGTGGCAGAAGAGTTTTGATATCTGCCACCCCCCCTTTGAATCAGTTGATGTATTGTTGGAAGAGAAAACCATGCACACGTTTAAAAACAATTTGCTACTCATAGTTTGATCTATAAAACTAACTTCATATGTTTTGATCACTTTACACATTTATTTTGGGATCCACCCCTGGAAACGTAATTTATTTTGGGATCCACCCCTGGAAACGTAATTTATTTTCGGATCCGCCCCTGGAAATGTCATTTATTTTGGGATCCACCCCTGGAAATGTCTCTTTTTTTTTTTCGATCCACCCCTAGAAACGTCATTTGATTTGGGATCCACCCCTGGAAACGTCATTTATTTTGGGCTCCACCCCTGTGAACATCATTTATTTTGGGATCCACCCCTTTGAACGTCATTTATTTTGGAATCCACCCCTGTGAACGTCATTTATTTTGGGATCCACCTCTGGAAATGCCATTTATTTTGGGATCCACCCCTGGAAACGTAATTTATTTTGGGATCCACCCCTGGAAACGTCATTTATTTTGGGATCCGCCCCTGGAAACGTCATTTATTTTGGGATCCGCCCCTGGAAACGTCATTTATTTTGGGATCCGCCCCTGGAAACGTCATTTATTTTGGGATCCGCCCCTGGAAACGTCATTTATTTTGGGATCCGCCCCTGGAAACGTCATTTATTTTGGGATCCGCCCCTGGAAACGTCATTTATTTTGGGATCCGCCCCTGGAAACGTCATTTATTTTGGGATCCGCCCCTGAAAACGTCATTTATTTTGGGATCCGCCCCTGAAAACATATATTTTGGGATCCACCCCTGGAAACGTCATTTATTTTGGGATCCACCCCTGGAAACGTCATTTATTTTGGGATCCACCCCTGGAAACGTCATTTATTTTGGGATCCGCCCCTGGAAACGTCATTTATTTTGGGATCCACCCCTGGAAACGTCATTTATTTTGGGATCCGCCCCTGAAAACATATATTTTGGGATCCGCCCCTGGAAAGTCATTTATTTAGGGATCCGCCCCTGGAAATGTCATTTATTTTGGGATCTGCCCCTGGAAATGTCATTTATTTTCGGATCCGCCCCTGGAAACGTAATTTACCTGATGATGCACGAGTTGAGAAGGACCGTCTCGTTTCAAGCAAGCGCCTTTCCTTCCATGTTCACTCTCCTCCATTACCTTTCACCTTTTTCAAAAGGAGGACGGAGGAGAGGACAGAGGAGAGGACGGAGGAGAACAAATCTAATTGATAAAAGGCCAATTGTCACGTCCTGACCATAGTGCTTATGTGTTTTGCTTGTTTTAGTGTTGGTCAGAACGTGAGCTGGGTGGGCATTCTATGTTGTGTGTCTAGTTTGTCTGTTTCTGTGTTCAACCTAATATGGTTCTCAATCAGAGGCAGCTGTCAATCGTTGTCCCTGATTGAGAATCATATATAGGTGGCTTGTTTTGTGTTGGGGATTGTGGGTGGTTGTTTCCTGTGTCAGTGTTTGTGCCACACTAGACTGTTACGGTTAGTTCATTTGTTATTTTGTATAGTGTCTTGTTTTCGTGTTCATTAAATTATCATGGAAACTTACCACGCTGCACATTGGTCCTCCGATCCCTCTCGCCTCTCCTCGTACGAGGAGGAGGAAGAGCTAGACTGCCGTTACACCAATGCCTTCAGTTTCCTCAACATCATGTTTGCCCTAAAGCAACAGAATTAATAACACATTATAAAAAATAACACCACAGTCTGATTGGCAGCCTTTTAAATATACATAGAAATCAAATATTCAACCAGAATCTCTAATCATCAGAAAATCTCTGAATATCAATGAGGACCGTTGTGTGATGTATGAATGTTCACCTTTTGTTGATGTGTCTGTGTGTCTTGTGTGTGTCTGTGTGTGCGTCTGTGTGTGTGTGTGTGTGTTTGTGTAGTGGCAGTCCTGTACCCGTGTCCTCTATCTCCTCTCCTCTTCTCCTCCCCCTCTCCTGTCCTTTCTCTCTCGCTGTCTCTCTCTCTTTCTCTCTCTCTGGCAGGCAGCCGGTGATAATGACGCAGAGAGAAAAAAAGAAGGGAGAGAGAAAGAAGGGGGAGAGAATGGAGGGAGGGAGGGAGAGAGAGAGAGAGCAGATGCTGTATGGAACAGATGAGGCCTAGACCTAGATGGTAGAATATAGCCTAACTAGCCTAACTGATGAAACAGAAGAGCAGGTATGTAGAGAGAGATGGAATGAGGGGAAAGAGGGCAAAATAAAGAGGCATAGTTTCACTCACACAGCGCTCTGTGTGGCTATGTGACGTCATCAACACCCTGCGTCACTGAGTGTGTCATTGGACTATGTGTGTGTCTGGGGCACAGGGCTAGTCAAGTAACAGAGTCACACACACAATGGGCATGTTTCAAACCAGACTTGACTCTCTGGCCTCTAGGGAAAGACGTGTGAGAGGGTCAGAGAGACGAGACACTGCATGGTACGGTATAGAACTTGTTTTTGTTTGGCACAGAATGGATGGATTTGTTCGTATGGGAATACATCACTGCTGCATAGACAGTGGCTAGTGTTGTTGTGATGAATGACGTTGTGTGTATGTATGTGTGTGCTGCTGACTTCCTGCTTCAGCCCTCAACCAGAGGGTCGGGATGCTCTGTTGTCATGGTGATGCGGGAAATGAGAAAACCGGGATTATGTGAATTTGTGCGCAGGCAGAAACGAAGAGAGAGAGAGTGAGAGAGAGGGAGGAGAGTGAGAGAGAGTGAGTGAGAGAGAGAGGGAGGAGAGAGTGAGTGAGTGAGAGAGAGAGGGAGGAGAGCAGAAGTGGAGAGAAACGGGAGTACAGGAGGGACCGATGCTGAGGGAAGCTTCTTGCTGTGTTTTCATCAGGGTTATTACCAGTGGTTCTTGAACAAGACGTCTGCTGCTGCTGCTTCTGGGATACTGCGACCACACACACACACTCGCTCTTACACATACACGCTTTCTCTCGCTCTCTCTCTTGCTCACACACACACACATACACACACTCGCTTGCTCTCGAACACACACACACACACTCTACTGGCCTTGTCAGCATGGCCATGGACCGTGATGTCAACAGTGATGGTGGCGTGTGTGTGATGGTACAGTAGCTTTAGGACTGTGTTGACACACACATGACGAGCAGCACTTCCCAGGGGCCCAGCTGAGGGACACTACACAGGCCTGGCCAGGGGCCCTCCACGGCATGGTAAATACTCTGGGTTTACGTTTTAACCCCTACCACCGCCGACTATCTCTGCTAGCATGGATAACACTGTAGCAAGGAAAGAATGCTGAATAGTTTGACCACAGTGACTTTGTGTTTATGACTTGAGTTGCTTTGAGAAGACAGGTCTGTGTGTTGCTGTCTGTATGACGTGAAGGCTGAAGGGGAGGGATTCTGATTTGGGGAGATTTAGCTAATAGCTAGTTGTTTGTGAACATGTTCTTCACTGTTTGCATTGGTATTTGATGGAGATGTCTGTGTGGATAGAGATGACAGGACTGGTGTTTTGTAGCGGTGTGTGAGGCTAGAAGGCGTGACTGATTGTTAGAGATATCTTGATACTGAATTGATTAAACTGCTGCCGCTGTGTGTGTGTGTGTGTGTGTGTGTGTGGGGGGGTGGGGGGGTGCTCAAGGTTGTATTTGTATACAGCGGCTATACACATTAGATGTCGACCGATTATGATTTTTCAACGCCGATACTGATACCGATTAATGGAGGACCAAAAAAAGTCGATACCGATTAAATCGGCCAATCTTTTTATATATATATTTGTAATAATGACAATTACAACAATACTGAATGAACACTTTTATTTTAACTTAATATAATATATCAATAAAATCAATTTAGTCTCAAATAAATAATGAAACATGTTCAATTTGGTTTAAATAATGCAAAAACAAAGTGTTGGAGAAGAAAGTAAAAGTGCAATATGTGCCATGTAAAAAAGCTAATGTTTAAGTTCCTTGCTCAGAACATGAGAACATATGAAAGCTGGTGGTTCCTTTTAACATGAGTCTTCAATATTCCCAGGTAAGAAGTTTTAGGTTGTAGATATTATAGGAATTATAGGACTATTTCTCTCTATACCATTTGTGTTTCATATACATTTGACTATTGGATGTTCTTATAGGCACTATAGTATTGCCAGCCTAATCTCGGGAGTTGATAGGCTTGAAGTCATAAACAGCGTAATGCTTGAAGCACAGCGAAGAGCTGCTGGCAAACTCAGGAATGTGCTGTTTGAATGAATGCTTACAAGCCTGCTGCTGCCTACCACCGCTCAGTCAGACTGCTCTATCAAATATCAAATCATAGACTTAATTATAATATAATAAACACAGAAATACGAGCCTTAGGTCATTAATATGGTCGAATCCGGAAACTATCATTTCGAAAACAAAACGTTTATTCTTTCAGTGAAATACGGAACCGTTCCGTATTTTATCTAACGTGTGGCATCCATAAGTCTACATATTGCGGTTACATTGCACAACCTTCAAGTATGTCATAATTATGTACAATTCTGGCAAATTAATTACGTTCTTTGTTAGGAAGAAGTGGTCTTCACACAGTTCGCAACGAGCCAGGCGGCCCAAACTGCTGCATATACCCTGACTCTGCTTGCACAGAACGCAAGAGAAGTGACACAATTTCCCTAGTTAAAATAAATTCATGTTAGCAGGCAATATTAACTAAATATGCAGGTTTAAAAAGATATACTTGTGTATTGATTTTAAAGAAAGGCATTGATGTTTATGGTTAGGTACACATTGGTGCAACGACAGTGCTTTTTTCGCGATTGCGCTTGTTAAATCACCCGTTTGGCGAAGTAGGCTGTGATTCGAAAATAAATTAACATTATATGCAACGCAGGACAAGCTAGTTAAACTAGTAATATCATCAACCATGTGTAGTTAACTAGTGACTATGTTAAGATTGATTGTTTTTTATAAGATACGTTTAATGCTAGCTAGCAACTTACCTTGGCTCCTTGCTGCACTCACGTAAAAGGTGGTCAGCCTGCCACGCAGTGTCCTCGTTGAGTGCAATGTAATCGGCCATAATCGGTGTCCAGAAATGCCGATTACCGATTGTTTTGAAAACTAGAAATCGGCCCTAATTAATCGGCCATTCCGATTAATCCGTCGACCTCTAATACACATCATATCATCTTTAAAGTGTAGTAGATGTTGTTAGATGCTCTGAAACAATGGAGAGAGACAGACAGAGAGAATAGTGGGGTCTGAATAGAAATCACAACCTTATAGACAGATGCTTATTGGCTGCCATTACAGTACATGATTTCTCCTTAACGTGGGTCATTTATCATGCCCTAATGATTAAAGGAAACCAAGGGAATATTGTTATGTGTAGAACAGGAAGATAAATTGCCGTGCTCAGCTCAAATGTTTTGGGTGCCGGCTTCAAAAGGCATATACTGGAAGAAAGTACAAAAAACGCACTCACAGAACACACACAGCAAATAAAATGTTCTAATGTGCTGCTGTAAATAGTTTGTTTATGCTAGTCATGTCTTCTGTCAGTACACCTGTGAATTTACTCCTTTCACAATGACAAAGGGGACGGAACACAAACAAAGGGGCCACAATTACACCCAGAACCTCCTGAATCACAGCTGCAGAGCTCTAGTGTGCTGCTCTAGTGTGCTGCTCTAGTGTGCTGCTCTAGTGTGCTGCTGAAATGCCTGTCCTTGAGATATCTCCCGTGAAATCTGTCCTTAGGAAAGGTGTCTGGAGTGGACTGTGATGAGGCTGCATTTCCCATCACCTCGCTCCA
>NC_092086.1:25780066-25885496 GCF_045679555.1 Salvelinus alpinus
CCCCCAGAAGACATGTTATAAAAAATAACATGAACACCTCCTATGAATACCCTCTTTATAATGCATTATAATGCCTTTTCTAACGCCTTATGGGCTATGCATAATGCATTATAATGCATGGGTTATAATATCTGCTTAGTAACATCTATAACAATACTGCAATAAGAGTTATATTAAGGTACTTAACTTTTAAACCTTCTTTAAAAATATTTAAAACAAAAAAAGTTGAACATGGTGAAGAAAAGAAGATGAAGAAAAGAAAAAAGGGGATGAGAGAAACATCTAAATGGTATCCTACTGTACCCTTTACCAGGATCAAAGAACAGGATGCCATACCTCTCCACGTCTCACAGTGTGGGAATACCCTTTACCAGGATCAAAGAACAGGACGCCATACCTCTCCACGTCTCACAGTGTGGGAATACCCTTTACCAGGATCAAAGAACAGGACGCCATACCTCTCCACGTCTCACAGTGTGGGAATACCCTTTACCAGGATCAAAGAACAGGACGCCATACCTCTCCACGTCTCACAGTGTGGGAATACCCTTTACCAGGATCAAAGAACAGGACGCCATACCTCTCCACGTCTCACAGTGTGGGAATACCCTTTACCAGGATCAAAGAACAGGACGCCATACCTCTCCACGTCTCACAGTGTGGGAATACCCTTTACCAGGATCAAAGAACAGGATGCCATACCTCTCCACGTCTCACAGTGTGGGAATACCCTTTACCAGGATCAAAGAACAGGACGCCATACCTCTCCACGTCTCACAGTGTGGGAATACCCTTTACCAGGATCAAAGAACAGGACGCCATACCTCTCCACGTCTCACAGTGTGGGAATACCCTTTACCAGGATCAAAGAACAGGACGCCATACCTCTCCACGTCTCACAGTGTTGGAATACCCTTTACCAGGATCAAAGAACAGGACGCCATACCTCTCCACGTCTCACAGTGTGGGAATACCCTTTACCAGGATCAAAGAACAGGACGCCATACCTCTCCACGTCTCACAGTGTTGGAATACCCTTTACCAGGATCAAAGAACAGGATGCCATACCTCTCCACGTCTCACAGTGTTGGAATACCCTTTACCAGGATCAAAGAACAGGACGCCATACCTCTCCACGTCTCACAGTGTGGGAATACCCTTTACCAGGATCAAAGAACAGGACGCCATACCTCTCCACGTCTCACAGTGTGGGAATACCCTTTACCAGGATCAAAGAACAGGACGCCATACCTCTCCACGTCTCACAGTGTGGGAATACCCTTTACCAGGATCAAAGAACAGGACGCCATACCTCTCCACGTCTCACAGTGTGGGAATACCCTTTACCAGGATCAAAGAACAGGACGCCATACCTCTCCACGTCTCACAGTGTGGGAATACCCTTTACCAGGATCAAAGAACAGGACGCCATACCTCTCCACGTCTCACAGTGTGGGAATACCCTTTACCAGGATCAAAGAACAGGACGCCATACCTCTCCACGTCTCACAGTGTGGGAATACCCTTTACCAGGATCAAAGAACAGGACGCCATACCTCTCCACGTCTCACAGTGTGGGAATACCCTTTACCAGGATCAAAGAACAGGACGCCATACCTCTCCACGTCTCACAGTGTGGGAATACCCTTTACCAGGATCAAAGAACAGGACGCCATACCTCTCCACGTCTCACAGTGTGGGAATACCCTTTACCAGGATCAAAGAACAGGACGCCATACCTCTCCACGTCTCACAGTGTGGGAATACCCTTTACCAGGATCAAAGAACAGGACGCCATACCTCTCCACGTCTCACAGTGTGGGAATACCCTTTACCAGGATCAAAGAACAGGACGCCATACCTCTCCACGTCTCACAGTGTGGGAATACCCTTTACCAGGATCAAAGAACAGGACGCCATACCTCTCCACGTCTCACAGTGTGGGAATACCCTTTACCAGGATCAAAGAACAGGACGCCATACCTCTCCACGTCTCACAGTGTTGGAATACCCTTTACCAGGATCAAAGAACAGGACGCCATACCTCTCCACGTCTCACAGTGTTGGAATACCCTTTACCAGGATCAAAGAACAGGATGCCATACCTCTCCACGTCTCACAGTGTGGGAATACCCTTTACCAGGATCAAAGAACAGGATGCCATACCTCTCCACGTCTCACAGTGTTGCATTACCAGTAGTTGAATATGTGCAAGTGTGTTTATATTCATATGGAAGAACCACTTCAGTTTTTTCAATGGAACAATAGCAAGTATATTAGATTAAGTAATACATGATAATTGATTGTATTTATATGGCTCTATTCCAGTAATACATGATAATTGATTGTATGTATATGGCTCTATTCCAGTAATACATGATAATTGATTGTATGTATATGGCTCTATTCCAGTAATACATGATAATTGATTGTATGTATATGGCTCTATTCCAGTAATACATGATAATTGATTGTATGTATATGGCTCTATTCCAGTAATACATGATAATTGATTGTATGTATATGGCTCTATTCCAGTAATACATGATAATTGATTGTATGTATATGGCTCTATTCCAGTAATACATGATAATTGATTGTATGTATATGGCTCTATTCCAGTAATACATGATAATTGATTGTATTTATATGGCTCTATTCCAGTAATACATGATAATTGATTGTATGTATATGGCTCTATTCCAGTAATACATGATAATTGATTGTATATATATGTCTCTATTCCAGTAATACATGATAATTGATTGTATGTATATGGCTATATTCCAGTAATACATGATAATTGATTGTATGTATATGGCTCTATTCCAGTAATACATGATAATTGATTGTATGTATATGGCTCTATTCCAGTAATACATGATAATTGATTGTATGTATATGGCTCTATTCCAGTAATACATGATAATTGATTGTATGTATATGGCTCTATTCCAGTAATACATGATAATTGATTGTATGTATAGGGCTCTATTCCAGTAATACATGATAATTGATTGTATGTATATGGCTCTATTCCAGTAATACATGATAATTGATTGTATGTATATGGCTCTATTCCAGTAATACATGATAATTGATTGTATGTATATGGCTCTATTCCAGTAATACATGATAATTGATTGTATGTATATGGCTCTATTCCAGTGATACATGATAATTGATTGTATGTATATGGCTCTATTCCAGTAATACATGATAATTGATTGTATGTATATGGCTCTATTACAGTAATACATGATAATTGATTGTATGTATATGGATCTATTACAGTAATACATGATAATTGATTGTATTTATATGGCTCTATTCCAGTAATACATGATAATTGATTGTATGTATATGGCTCTATTCCAGTAATACATGATAATTGATTGTATGTATATGGCTCTATTCCAGTAATACATGATAATTTATTGTATGTATATGGCTCTATTCCAGTGATACATGATAATTGATTGTATTTATATGTCTCTATTCCAGTAATACATGATAATTTATTGTATGTATATGGCTCTATTCCAGTAATACATGATAATTGATTGTATTTATATGGCTCTATTCCAGTAATACATGATAATTGATTGTATGTATATGGCTCTATTACTGATGCTCAACATGGGCTTTACATAGCACATTACATACACATTTATATGACAATGGATATATGATACTGATGAGCTCTTGAGACACTCATTGTATTTAAAACATCTATGGCGGTGGATTCTTCCATAGGGATATAAAGCCTATATACAGTATATCTCTTGACCAGAGTAATGCCAGCCTAGGAGACCGATTGCAAAGATTTCTCTTTGCTCCATCCTATGAGGAGTGTGTTGTGCGGAAACAGATCAGTCAGCAGTCAGGTCCAAATGCTAACTTGAGGTCCGTGTACGCAACTCAAGTTGACTTCTATGCAGGATTTATGCAAAAGTTCAAGTTAAGTGCACAGACCGCTAGCTAGGATTCAAACCCTCAGTCACCATGTCAACCCAAACAGGGAAACCAGTCCACACATACACACACACTTAGCCTGATCCCAGATCTGTTTGTGATATCATGTCAACTAATAAATGAAAAGGTGACATGATAGCACTAACAGATCTGAGATCAAGCCAACACACACTAACAACTTGAAGCGGTAGCAGTGTGCCAAGCAAAGCCCTCACTGTACCTGAGATCTCATGTGCTCTGAGCTCGTTGTACTTATAGGCCTGTTCCATGGGCTTGATGGCTGAGTGGTAGATCTTACGTAACTTCTGAATAGCAGCTGGAGGGGGAGAGAAAGAGAGAGAATGAGGGGAGGATGGTAAGAACAGGGTTCAAATGACAGCGGGGGATAGGAGAGGCTGGGCATCCCGCATAACAATTAGGGCCACCATATGAATTTAAACATCAATGTAAGCCCCCCCATAATTGTCAAAAATATCAATGTCAGGCACCCCCAAGTGGCTTCGGGCAACCCCAAGAGTCTATATATTTTAAGTGTGGTATTGGGCACCCCCAAGAGTCAAAGTATTTGAACCCTGGTATCCATGGTAAGAAGGAATGTAGATGGAATGAGATAGAGGGAGGGAGGTAGAGTTGGATGGAATGAGAGAGAGAGGGAGGTAGAGTTGGTTTATGTAAGAGGAAAGGTAGAACGGTAAGAGAAGGTAAGACACGGGTAAGAGAAGGAAACATAATAAGATGATAAGGAGTGTAGATGAAAGAAAGGAGAAAGAGAGGTAGAGTACAGGAGTTTCAGTTCAACAGGAGCGGTAGAACGGTAAGAAAAGGTTAGATTAAATGACAAACAAGTCATTATGGAATGAGAATGAGTTGGAGGGTTCAGAGAGAGAGAGGGATGAGAGAGAGAGAGAGAGGGAGGGAGAGGAGATAAAAGGAAAACAGATTAAAAACAGAAGATTTGGGACTCGTTAATACTAACGATGTTACCCATTAGCGCTAATGGAGAAGAGGTCCATTAAGGCTCTGGCACCACGTGTTTCTTTCTCTAACTAAAGCTATAGGGTGCGTGCCAAAAAGCACCCTATTCGTTATATAGTGCACTACTTTTTACCAGAGCCCTATGAGCCTGGTGAAAAGTAGTGCACTATATACAGACTAGGGTGCAATTTGGAAGGCACTCATACACAGGCAAGTACCCACAGACCCATAGAGGATCACCCATCATTACTTTCTATGATGTGCTTCATTAACCCATAGATTAGTATAATGACACATCAGAGCAGGACTGGGAACATACTGAGTACATTTATCTGAACAGAAATATGCATTTTTCTCTGTAATAACACTACTGGCATTTGACAGGTAATTAATAGACATAAGGCGACACATTCAGAACCAATTCTACATCCCAAATGGCATCCTATTCCCTATTTAGTGCACTACTTTTGATCAGAGCCATATGGGCCCTGCTCAAAGGAAGTGCACTACACAGGGAATAGGGTGCTATTTGGTACATGTCCCATGTCACACCAGGTGCAAACATGTCTCGTGAATATCTGCAAAGCGCTCTACTGCATGTCATCTTGTATCTCACAATATCTTTGTAATAATGCTAATGCTCAACAATGACATTTGATAACGTCAACAATATCTAAAGCTCTACAGCCTATTAAGATGTGATCATACTTGATATTTAGGGACAGGAGGTTTTCTTTACCACGTGACCTGACCAGGAACAACTCTGGGCCTCAGTAATATATTTAACGTATTATTTACCATGATAGTTTTCTGCTGCGTTCTCCTCAGAGGCCAGCCTCAGTGTCTCGTCGATGTGTGATCTGTCTCTCAGGATGTTGCTCAGGACATCCTCCACCTCCTCCTCTGTGGAGAGAAACAGCAGGTCTGAAGTCAGTCTCTGCTAGTGAATCTTTGCATATTGGACTGGTTTAACTGGCATGGCAGATGAGGCTGGTGGGGGGGAAATGGGAAAGGTTCATATGTGCTAAAACATGATTTGCAATCACAGCCTAAAAGTGGCATAATTTACTGGTATGACCCCCCTCTATGGCTGCTGACCCCCCTCTATGGCTGCTGACCCCCCTCTATGGCTCTGCATCCCAAATGGTTCCCTATTCCCTACATGGTGCACTACTTCCTGAGATTGTAAATCCTGTTTTAAGACAAAACGTGTGTGTGTGACTGTTTATCCATTTCACTTGCTTTGGCAATGTAAACATATGTTTCCCGTGCCAATAACGCCCTTTAAATGTAACTGAATGGACAGAGAGGTGCTGACTGTTGCGTGTTGTAAACGTTCCAGTAGAGGCTTTACAGTGGCCAATTACCACCATGCTACATCAAGGGTCATTTCAATCAGCGCTGTCTCAGTCTCTCTATTGCTGGGGTCTACAGGGATGGGTGTCAATCTAGAAATAAAATGACTAATGGATTCTAACGCATAAGAAACAATAACTACGAAATGAACAACTATGAAAAGTCAGTCAGTGGCAGCACACAGTATGTGAATAACAAAGCCAGAGGATGAGTAGAAGTGACATGTTCTGTTGTATAAACTGAGGAAAACAACCCTTTGTGATGTCAAATCCAATCAAAATAAAATCAAATGTTTTGGTGACATACACATGGTTAGCAGATGTTATTGGTCACATACAGATGGTTAGCAGATGTTATTGGTCACATACAGATGGTTAGCAGATGTTATTGGTCAAGTACACATATTTAGCAGATGTTATTGGTCACATACACATGGTTAGCAGATGTTATTGCGAGTGTAGAAATGGTTATGCTTCTAGATCTGACAGTATCTAACAGCTAATATCTAACAATTCCACCAAAAAAACGAATATCTAACAACTCCACAACAAAACCTAATACACACAATCTAGTAAAGGAATGGGATGAGAATATATAAGTATAACATATATGGATGAGCAGTGACAGAGCGGCTAAGATGTACTAGATAGTAAAGAACAGATAGTGAAGGATACAGTATACAGTATATACATATGAGATGAGTAATGTGAGATATGTAAACATCATTAAAGTGGCCAGTATCAGTTGTACTGCAAGCACCTTTCCTCCAACTCAGCCACAGGCTGCGTGGCTACCAAACAAGTCCTCTCATAGAAGCTGCAGGCAGGATATTCATAGAGATACCCGTCTATCCGTCTCCCAGGCCCAGAGAGATTCCTGTCTATCTGTCTCCCAGGCCCAGAGAGATTCCTGTCCATCTGTCTCCCAGGCCCAGAGAGATTCCTGTCCATCTGTCTTCCAGGCCCAGAGAGATTCCTGTCTATCTGTCTCCCAGGCCCAGAGAGATTCCTGTCTATCCGTCTCCCAGGCCCAGAGAGATTCCTGTCTATCCGTCTCCCAGGCCCAGAGAGATTCCTGTCTATCCGTCTCCCGGGCCCAGAGAGATTCCTGTCTATTCGTCTCCCAGACCCAGAGAGATTCCTGTCAATCCGTCTCGCAGGCCCAGAGAGATACCGGTCTATCTGTCTTCCAGGCCCAGAGAGATACCTGTCTATCCGTCTCCCAGGCCCAGAGAGATCCCATCCGTCTCCCAGCCCAGAGAGATTCCTGTCTATCTGTCTTCCAGGCCCAGAGAGATTCCTGTCTATCTGTCTTCCAGGCCCAGAGAAATACCTGTCTATGCGTCTCCCAGGCCCAGAGAGATTCCTGTCTATCCGTCTCCCAGACCCAGAGAGATTCCTGTCTATCTGTCTCCCAGGCCCAGAGAGATACCGGTCTATCTGTCTCCCAGACCCAGAGAGATTCCTGTCTATCTGTCTCCCAGGCCCAGAGAGATACCGGTCTATCTGTCTCCCAGGCCCAGAGAGATACCGGTCTATCTGTCTCCCAGACCCAGTGAGATTCCTGTCTATCTGTCTCCCAGGCCCAGAGACATACTGTAAGTGGAGAGAAGAGGGGATGTTGAATGAGAGATATGTATATCCAGTTACATGGCTGTGGGATGAACAATTCCTCCAGGGGGGTACATTTAGCAGTGTCCCCATTCATTAGCATTCTAGCATTCTCTCTGTGTGTGTGTGTGTGTGTGTGTGTGTGTGTGTGTGTGTCCTCCACATTTGAATGTCTATGTTATTTATTGCATTTGATCACAGCTGCTACTACAGTATGATCAGTTCTTCTATTAGACAGACTGCTGAAAATACATGTTTGTTTCACCTAGCCATGGTTTCACAACACCACCATAGATAGTGTTTGTGTGTGTGTGTAGTGGGGGAATCCCCAGTTTCATAACAACCTGGGATAGGAGTGTGCACACACACACACACACACACACACACACACACACACACACACACACACACACACACACACACACACACACACACACACACACACACACACACACACACACACACACACACACTCTCTCTCTCTGCTCCACACCTTAACAACCCCCTTGTCATAAAGAGGGGAGAATACGTCAGACTTTCTCTACCTCTCTACTTCACCTTCTCCAAATATAACCCTCTGTTGTAGACTTATCAGCCTGTTAGGGCTGTCCTTGTGTGCCCACTACCCAGGAACAACCATCATTTTATGTCCTCTGACTGTACCGTACAGGGGCCACTAGGGGCCCATAACCAGGTCAGGTTACACAGCAGCACTACAGCCATAGAAATATAACTACTAGAACAGGTTTACCAATTCAAGTCAATATTCTGTGATGGGTGGACCAGCGGCCATATTGACTGACTGTACCCACAGGAGTAATACCATGTCAGCCATATTGAGTGTACCCATTCTGAGGTGGTCGGAGGGGCTTTGACTGTTCTAGTAATTATATTTCTATGACTACAGCTACAGAGCAGAGCTATATTTAGGGGCAGCTGGGATATCACCCTGATTCATACTGCTACACCCAGGGGGTCGTAAAACTCGGATGCTGCCTTCGTGTGGGTCCTGTCACGGGAGATCGGTATTTGACTCTTAGTCGAGGGACTTCCACTTAAAGTCATTCACAAGTTTCAGAAGACACGCAGGTGATAGATGGTCATGCTGGACTACTCATACATACATCTACGTGGCGTAGTCGAGTACCTATCCACCCATGGCTGCTTGACACATAGGCCTCCAGTAAAACAGTCACGGTGGATATCATTTTTATGTTCTGAATTGCTCAGTGTCTAAGACGAAGTGTAAAGCTAATTTATACCGAAAACCACACCCTAAACTATATGGACAGAACAAACCACACCCTAAACTATATGGACAGAACAAACTACACCCTAAACTATATGGACAGAACAAACTACACCCTAAACTATATGGATAGAACAAACTACACCCTAAACTATATGGGCAGAACAAACTACACCCTAAACTATATGACAGAACAAACTACACCCTAAACTATATGGACAGAACAAACTACACCCTAAACTATATGGACAGAACAAACTACACCCTAAACTATATGGAAAGAACAAACTACACCCTAAACTATATGGACAGAACAAACTACACCCTAAACTATATGGACAGAACAAACTACACCCTAAACTATATGGACAGAACAAACTACACCCTAAACTATATGGACAGAACAAACTACACCCTAAACTATATGGACAGAACAAACTACACCCTAAACTATATGGATAGAACAAACTACACCCTAAACTATATGGACAGAACAAACTACACCCTAAACTATATGACAGAACAAACTACACCCTAAACTATATGGACAGAACAAACTACACCCTAAACTATATGGACAGAACAAACTACACCCTAAACTATATGGAAAGAACAAACTACACCCTAAACTATATGGACAGAACAAACTACACCCTAAACTATATGGACAGAACAAACCACACCCTAAACTATATGGACAGAACAAACCGCACCCTAAACTATATGGACAGAACAAACCGCACCCTAAACTATGTGGACAGAACAAACCGCACCCTAAACTATGTGGACAGAACAAAACACACCCTAAACTATGTGGACAGAACAAACCACACCCTAAACTATATGGACAGAACAAACTACACCCTAAACTATATGGACAGAACAAACTACACCCTAAACTATATGGAAAGAACAAACTACACCCTAAACTATATGGACAGAACAAACCACACCATAAACTATATGGACAGAACAAACCACACCCTAAACTATATGGACAGAACAAACCACACCATAAACTATATGGACAGAACAAACCACACCCTAAACTATATGGACAGAACAAACCACACCATAAACTATATGGACAGAACAAACCACACCATAAACTATATGGACAGAACAAACTACACCCTAAACTATATGGACAGAACAAACCACACCCTAAACTATATGGACAGAACAAACCACACCATAAACTATATGGACAGAACAAACCACACCATAAACTATATGGACAGAACAAACTACACCCTAAACTATATGACAGAACAAACTACACCCTAAACTATATGGACAGAACAAACTACACCCTAAACTATATGGACAGAACAAACTACACCCTAAACTATATGGACAGAACAAACCACACCATAAACTATATGGACAGAACAAACTACACCCTAAACTATATGGACAGAACAAACCACACCATAAACTATATGGACAGAACAAACTACACCCTAAACTATATAGACAGAACAAACCACACCATAAACTATATGGACAGAACAAACCACACCATAAACTATATGGACAGAACAAACCACACCATAAACTAGGGATGTAAATGGATGCAAATTGTCTACTGCATTGGTTCTTCTTCATAACTAAACATATTGACAAAGGATTTACCTAGACAGTAAACTGAGAAGATATTTATTATTGAATCATATATTATTTAATTTATAACTGAATCATCTAAATAACACAAAGTCATAAATGACATCCTGTCAGCAAGTACTGCTCATTTTCACCTATCAATCAGTCATGGTTACCAAAGCTGTACCTCCTAAAACTGTTCTCTGAATGAATGTGAAAATCCAGACATCAAGTTATCTTCCCTTCAAACATGATCAGACCTCATGCATTCCTCTGTACTTCCCCCTCAGTCCAGTCCAGATACCACCAAATGTTCGCCCACAAACGTAGAGCAGAAAATGTTCCAAAGCTCTGACCCTGGGAGGTATAATGTTGAAGATGTCTGTCCAGATCAAGCTGAACCAAGGATCAAAAGGAATAAAATCTAGGAATATTGCTCTTGGCATGGTTCTGTCATCTGAGCTGGTAACTAAACTACGAGGAGGGGCGTGGGCCTGGAGAATGGAGGTCATGCCAGGTTGCTTGTGTAATTGTCACAAATCACACGGCTGGTGGTAAATGATGTGGGGCAGAGGCTCAGAGAAGACCTCCTCATCCATAACTGGACCATAAAACTAGTCACATAAGTCAGACTTGGTCAAAGAGGAGAGACTCTTTTTTGTACAGCTGTTGGTCAAATTAAATCAAAAGTACAACAGTGAAATGCTTACTAACCAACAGTGCAATTTCTAAGTAAAAAAAAAAGTATTAGGTGAACAATAGATAAGTAAAGAAATAAAAACAACCATAAAAAAGACAGTGAAAAATAACAGTAGCGAGGCTATAACAGTAGCGAGGCTATAACAGTAGCGAGGCTACATACAGGCACCGGTTAGTCAGGCTGATTGAGGTAGTATGTACATGTACTGTAGGTATAGTTAAAGTGACTATGCATATATGATAAACAGAGAGTAGCAGTAGCGTAAAAGAGGGGTTGGCGGGTGGTGGGTGGCTGGACACAATGCAGATAGTCCGGGTAGCCAATGTGCGGGGGCACCGGTTGGTCGGGCTAATTGAGGTAGTAGTACATGAATGTATAGTTAAAGTGACTATGCATATTAGATAAACAGAGAGTAGCAGCAGTGTAAAAGAGGGGTTGGGGGGGCGACGACACACAATGCAAATAGTCCGGGTAGCCATTTGATTACCTGTCCAGGAGTCTGCTGTTTGTCAAGCTTGGTCATTTGAATAGAAATTCAGCCCTATATGTGAGAGGGGATTTTATGTCATCACTGTACATGTGGAGCACACAGAGTATCCCTTTTAAAGGATTGTGACATTCTGGGGACATGATCCCATCTAGTACATACTACAGATGGACACAATCTGTAATACATCTATTACAACATATGTAATAGAAGTGTCATTACACAGTATAGAGCTTTATAACCTGCCTTAAGTGTCAAGGCAACACGACTTTACTTCAGCCATAATGACTGCTCCTTGTGTTCATTTAATTGAACACATAAACAACACTATATTTATTTGTTTTCATTTTCCTCGGTTGGATGTGCATTTTATTTGAGACACTGAAATGGGGAGATAGTGAAATGTTCACCGATCTACCAGAATAATGGATCATATGGAAATCAATTAAGACCAGAACACATACTATCTGTAACGCTTGTCGTTGGAATGAGGTGAAGACCAAAGCGCAGCGTGGTAAGTGTCCATATTCAATTTAATAACTGAACACTAAGAATACAAAAATAACAACGTGAATGATACAAAACGAAAACGAAACAGTCCCGTATGGTGAAAACACAGACACAGGAAACAACCACCCACAAAACACAAAGGAAAACAGGCTACCTAAATATGGCTCCCAATCAGAGACAACGACTGACACCTGCCTCTGATTGGGAACCATACTAGGCCAAACACATAGAAATATAACCATAGAACAAAAACATAGAAAAACAACATAGAATGCCCACCCCAACTCACGCCCTGACCAAACTAAAATAAAGACATAACAATGGAACTAAGGTCAGAACGGGACACTATCACATTTGTGTCTTCATGCCTGTAATTGAAACCTATTCAATCACAGATTAGTATTTCTCACATTTAACATCATTCTAACACATATCACAACTTCTTGAATGACAAGAGATTTAAGCTATCAAGTGACTTCCACAGTCCAGTGATCTTTAACACAGAAATACTTGGAGTGAAAGTAGAACATCTAAGCCATGTAGGATCCCCGGGGTCAGTCGGCCAGCTGGATCTCAGGTTTAAAGTTCTAGAAGGAACCAGCCAGGATGAGGATACGTGACCTCCTAAACTCCCCTCTCCACTTAGCTAGGGGGGAAAATCCGCCTCACCCCTATCATTCAACACCTCACCCCCAACACTGCCCCCACGCCACCGGGCGCTAAAGAGATCCTCTGGCTAACTGGACTGTTGCTTGGCTACACCAGGGTCATGTTCATTAGGGCATGCAGCGTTATCCGTTTCAAAACATTCTGCAACACAAAACGAAAATGAGCGTTTCTTATTGGACAAGGAAGTACCCTTTTTTTTGTCCACTTTCTTCTGTTTGGTGCCTAATGAACACAACCCAGAGTCATGATACCAACCACGGAAGGACTTAGCCTTCCTGGTGGACGTGGTGTTGAGGCCAAAGGCCTGGACCTCTGACTCTAGCTGCAAGGCTTGGACTCAATCCACAAGACATATACTACTGCTTCATTTGGCTTCATTTGTATTGGCCAAGTCTCAAAAGAAAGCTGCATCAAATGACCCAGAACAACGACGTAGTGGCCACTGGGCATCGGGCTTATTTGTTTACTAGCTCCTGCAGTCAGCATGTTTTATTGACATTTACACTGCTGATGATTTTCATTTTCAAATGAAAATGAACACACAACAGCATCAGCTCTGATTTGGAGTCGTAGAGTACATCGGCTGTTAGAAGGTACGGATGGAACATCGGCTGTTAGAAGGTACGGATGGAACATCGGCTGTTAGAAGGTACGGATGGTACATCGGCTGTTAGAAGGTACGGATGGAACATCGGCTGTTAGAAGGTACGGATGGTACATCGGCTGTTAGAAGGTACGGATGGAACATCGGCTGTTAGAAGGTACGGATGGAACATCGGCTGTTAGAAGGTACGGATGGTACATCGGCTGTTAGAAGGTACGGATGGAACATCGGCTGTTAGAAGGTACGGATGGAACATCGGCTGTTAGAAGGTACGGATGGAACATCGGCTGTTAGAAGGTACGGATGGAACATCGGCTGTTAGAAGGTACGGATGGAACATCGGCTGTTAGAAGGTACGGATGGTACATCGGCTGTTAGAAGGTACGGATGGAACTGTGTTTACACTGAGCAGACATTAAAAACGGCAAACATCCGTTAAGCTTTTAGTGCAGTGGGCTAAATCAGGGTCACACAGAGTGTTTCTTGGCAGTCTTAAACACATCTACAAAAGTTTCCACCTCACACACATGGCTATGGGCTAAAAATGAAAAACACCTGCACCATGTCAGATATAGAGTTGAAATGTATTCCATTTTTAGTTTGCATCCCAATATTACACTTTATATACATCACAGTAGACTGAAATATAACAAAACCGTGTGAAATAGAAACACAGGATTTTCTAAGTTAAAAAAATATATGTTTATTAATTATGAAATTATGAAAAAAATGAATAACATTCCACCCATGAGGTCACTAGGTCATTTGACTTCAGGAAAGAGCTACTACCACATTATACCACATAATACCCAGAGGAACAGGCCAATACGTCCCATGTTAAACAGACACACACAATCCTCCTATAGACACAGGCCTCCTGCTGGTTTCACTCCGCCTGCCTACGTTCTCCACCAGTGTCAACTGTTGAATGGTAAAGACAGGCATTGTGTCAACGCTAACCAAGGGAAGTGATTACGGGGGGCCTTGAAACTGTGCCAGAGTAAGAAGAGAGAGGATAGTGAATGCTACAACACGCCACAGCAAATAACTGTTATGAGCATATTCTACCGCTCAGACTTAAAGTGAATGCTCGACAGATGCTCCTTTCAGCGCCAGTAGGTCGCTGGTGGCAGCGCCATGGTAGTGATGACACACGCTGCCTGGTTAAGGCTTACTTCTTCACTGCCCATGATAGTGGAGTCAACCTGCTAAAAATAAAGACTGCGCAATGTTGCTCTCAGCACGGCCCAAGAACAACCAACTACCAGAGGTTAGCAGGGTGGATAAATGGGCGGATAGGACAAAATAGTGCCTTTCAACAGCTTCAACAACAACAGTGTATTTATTGTATATGCATGTGATAAAGAGTGCCTTTGATAGCCTGATACCTGGTACAGAGGCCTGTTACAGTGGTCTGATACACAGGCCTGTTAAAGTGGTCTGGTACAGAGGCCTGTTAAAGTGGTCTGATACAGAGGCCTGTTAAAGTGGTCTGATACAGAGTATGTTACAGTGGTCTGATACAGAGGTCTGTTAAAGTGGTCTGGTACACAGGCCTGTTAAAGTGGTCTGATACAGAGGTCTGTTAAAGTGGTCTGGTACACAGGCCTGTTAAAGTGGTCTGATACAGAGGTCTGTTAAAGTGGTCTGGTACACAGGCCTGTTAAAGTGATCTGATACAGAGGTCTGTTAAACTGGTCTGATACAGAGGTCTGTTAAAGTGGTCTGATACAGAGGCTTGTTAAACTGGTCTGATACAGAGGCATGTTAGTGGTCTGATACAGAGGTCTGTTAAAGTGGTCTGTTAAACTGGTCTGATACAGAGGTCTGTTAAAGTGGTCTGATACAGAGGCCTGTTAAAGTGGTCTGATACAGAGGTCTGTTAAAGTGGTCTGATACAGAGGCCTGTTAAAGTGGTCTGATACAGAGGTCTGTTAAACTGGTCTGATACAGAGGTCTGTTAAAGTGATCTGATACAGAGGCCTGTTAAAGTGGTCTGGTACAGAGGCCTGTTAAAGTGGTCTGATACAGAGGCCTGTTAAAGTGATCTGATACAGAGGCCTGTTAAAGTGGTCTGGTACAGAGGCCTGTTAAAGTGGTCTGATACAGAGGCCTGTTAAAGTGGTCTGATACAGAGGCCTGTTAAAGTGGTCTGATACAGAGGCCTGTTAAACTGGTCTGATACAGAGGCCTGTTAAAGTGGTCTGGTACAGAGGCAAGTTACAGTGAATAAGATCAGTGAGGCCTGGGGATGTCTGAGTCTCCAGACCGGCTAACACTCTAGGTCTTAAAATAGAGTGGATAATTCTCTGCACCCCTCCTCCTTCCATCCCCTGATCCATTGTAGGGCTATTTCTGGCCACAGGGGGTACCAGCTCCAAACGCTTTAGCACCTGTTGCTACCCCCCAGCAACCAACCATGCCCTGCACAAGCCTCTGTGTCCAGCCATGCTCCCCTGACCCCTGACCCTGGGATGTGTTGTTGTCAGCTACATGTCAGCCATTTTGGTTATAAGCCCGGGAATGAACCACAGAAAATCTATATCAAATAAATGTTCGCATTCTTTCCTTCACTTTTTTGGAATACGAGTTGGGCCTAACATCGCTAATTTTACAGTATATAATGATCATTCACAGAATGACTGGTCTCTGTTATCGATGACACTAGATCAGTGTCACGTGGGTTTGACAGTCATGTGTGGATCAGAGTATTCCATCCATGGAGATGAATAGTGTGGTTAATAATCAGGTGGATCTCTTGGTAATGAGACTGTATTTTAGAGAGTGATGCTGCTCCTCTCTGATGGAAATCCCCTGGCCCGGTGTAAAGGTTGCCTGAAACTCCCCGTGGCCCAGAGTAAATCCACAGGGTTCAGAGGACACTAAAGACCTAGCGGGCTAATCATGTTAACGCTAATTTAATTTAGCTCTGCTCCCTGGTGGTGCAGCAAGCACAGCAGAACTTCCTCTGGAGGTTTTACACTGATAGTAGATGTGTATGAGAGCACACACACACTCGCACGATAGCACGCACACACACACGCTTGCTCACATGAACAAGACACTGCAATCGAAGCAGGATGTTTACAGTGCCTTGCGAAAGTATTCACTTGGCATTTTTCCAATTTTGTTGCTTTACAACCTGGAATTAAAATACATTTTTTGGGGGTTGTATCATTTGATTTACACAACATGCCTACCACTTTGAAGATGCATAATATTTTTATTGTGAAATAAATAAGAAATGTGACAAAAAAACACTTGAGCGTGCATAACTATTCACCCCCCAAAGTCAGTACTTTGTACAGCCACCTTTTGCAGCAATTACAGCTGCAAGTCTCTTGGGGTATGTCTCTATAAGCTTGGCACATCTAGCCACTGGGATTTTTGCCTATTCTTCAAGGCAAAACTGCTCCAGCTCCTTCAAGTTGGATGGGTTCCGCTGGTGTACAGCAATCTTTAAGTCACTCCACAGATTCTCAATTGGATTGAGGCCTGGGCTTTGACTAGGCCATTCCAATACATTTAAATGTTTCCCCTTAAACCACTCGAGTGTTGCTTTAGCAGTATGTTTAGGGTTATTGACCTGCTGGAAGGTGAACCTCAGTCCCAGTCTCAAATCTCTGGAAGACTGAAAACAGGTTTCCCTCTATTTAGCGCCATCCATTATTCCTTCAATTCTGACCAGTTTCCCAGTCCCTGCCGATGAAAAACATCCCCAACGCATGATTCTGCCACCACCATGCTTCACTGTGGGGATGGTATTCTCGGGGTGACGAGAGGTTTTGGGTTTGTGCCAGACATAGCGTTTTCCTTGATAGCAAAAAAGCTTAATTTTAGTCTCATCTGACCAGAGTACCTTCTTCCGTATGTTTGGGGAGTCTCCCACATGCCATTTGTCGAACACCAAACGTGTTTGCTTATTTTTTTCTTTAAAGAATGTCTTTTTTCTGGCCACTCTTCCTTAAAGCCCAGCTCTGTGGAGTGTACAGCTTATAGTGGTCCTATGGACAGATACTCCAATCTCCGCTGTGGAGCTTTGCAGCTTCTTTCAGGGTTATCTTTGGTCTCTTTGTTGCCTCTCTGATTTATGCCCTCTTTGCCTGGTCCGTGAGTCTCTTGGCAGGTTTATTGTGGTGCCATATTCTTTCAATTTTTTAATAATGGATTTAATGGTGCTCCGTGGGATGTTCAATGTTTCGGATATTTTTTTATAACCCAACTCTGATCTGTACTTCTCCACAACTTCGTCCCTGCCCTGTTTGGAGATCTCCTTGGTTTTCATGGTGCTGCTTGCTTGGTGGTGCCCCTTGCTTAGTGGTGTCCCTTGCTTAGTGGTGTTGCAGACTCTAGGGCCTTTCAGAACAGATGTACAGTGGGGAGAACAAGTATTTGATACACTGACAATTTTGCAGGTTTTCCTACTTACAAAGCATGTAGAGGTCTGTAATTTTTATCATAGGTACACTTCAACTGTGAGAGAAGGAATCTAAAACAAAAATCCAGAAAATCACATTGTATGATTTTTAAGTAATTAATTTGCATTTTATTGCATGACATAAGTATTTGATACATCAGAAAAGCAGAACTGAATATTTGGTACAGAAACCTTAGTTTGCAATTACAGAGATCATACGTTTCCTGTAGTTCTTGACCAGGTTTGCACACACTGCAGCAGGGATTTTGGCCCACTCCTTCATACAGACCTTCTCCAGATCCTTCAGGTTTCGGGGCTGTCGCTGGGCAATACGGACTTTCGGCTCCCTCCAAAGATTTTCTATTGGGTTCAGGTCTGGAGACTGGCTAGGCCACTCCAGGACCTTGAGATGCTTCTTACGGAGCCACTCCTTAGTTGCCCTGGCTGTGTGTTTCGGGTTGTTGTCATGCTGGAAGACCCAGCCACGACCCATCTTCAATGCTCTTACTGAGGGAAGGAGGTTGTTGGTCAAGATCTCGCGATACATGGCCCCATCCATCCTCCCCTCAATACGGTGCAGTCGTCCTGTCCCCTTTGCAGAAAAGCATCCCCAAAGAATGATGTTTCCACCTCCATGCTTCACGGTTGGGATGGTGTTCTTGGGGTTGTACTCATCCTTCTATTCCTCCAAACACGGCGAGTGGAGTTTAGAGCAAAAAGCTCTATTTTTGTCTCATCAGACCACATGACCTTCTCCCATTCCTCCTCTGGATCATCCAGATGGTCATTGGCAAACTTCAGACGGGCCTGGACATGCGCTGGCTTGAGCAGGGGGACCTTGCGTGCGCTGCAGGATTTTAATCCATGACGGCGTAGTGTGTTACTAATGGTTTTCTTTGAGACTGTGGTCCCAGCTCTCTTCAGGTCATTGACCAGGTCCTGCTGTGTAGTTCTGGGCTGATCCCTCACATTCCTCATGATCATTGATGCCCCACGAGGTGAGATCTTGCATGGAACCCCAGACCGAGGGTGATTGACCGTCATCTTGAACTTCTTCCATTTTCTAATAATTGTGCCAACAGTTGTTGCCTTCTCACCAAGCTGCTTGCCTATTGTCCTGTAGCCCATCCCAGCCTTGTACAGGTCTACAATTTATCCCTGATGTCCTTACACAGCTCTCTGGTCTTGGCCATTGTGGAGAGGTTGGAGTCTGTTTGATTGAGTGTGTGGACAGGTGTCTTTTATACAGGTAACGAGTTCAAACAGGTGCAGTTAATACAGGTAATGAGTGGAGAACAGGAGGGCTTCTTAAAGAAAAACGAACAGGTCTGTGAGAGCCGGAATTCTTACTGGTTGGTAGGTGATCAAATACTTATGTCATGCAATAAAATGCAAATTAATTACTTAAAAATCATACAATGTGATTTTCTGGATTTTTGTTTTAGATTCCGTCTCTCACAGTTGAAGTGTACCTATGATAAAAATGACAGACCTCTACATGCTTTGTAAGTAGGAAAACCTGCAAAATCGGCAGTGTATCAAATACTTGTTCTCCCCACTGTATATATACACTGAGATCATGTGACAGATAATGTGACAATTTGATTGCACACAGGTGGACTTTATTTAATGAATTATGTGACTTCTGAAGGTAATAGGTTGCACCAGATCTTATTTAGGGGCTTCATAGATAGGGGCTTCATTTTTTAAAAACAAGTTATGTTTTTTCATTTCACTTCACCAATTTGGACTATTTTGTCTATGTCCATTACATGAAATCCAAATAAAAATCAATTTAAATTACAGGTTGTAATGCAACAATATAGGAAAAACACCAAGGGGGTGAATACTTTTGCAAGGCACTGTATGTGCAATCTTTACATACCTGAGAGTAGTAGAGAATATACTGTAATGTATTGCATACTTTTGTTACACAATACAAATGTACTGTAATGTATTACATACTGTTGGTACACTATACAAATATACTGTATTGTATGCTGCATACACTATTCAAATGACTGCCAGTGCTTTGAAGGTTAGATTCTCTTTATTCTCTGTTATCTGGCCCCCAGTGACCCTTGGACCAACTAAGTTTATGAACTTCATGAACCTCCTCTACAGTACTTGATATGGCCCCCATAATAATGGAGCATGCAGCCATACCAGGGAATAACAGGGCCAAGAACTGGTACTTTCAGAGTATTGATTGAGAGAGAGATGAATCTGCCACCAGTATCAGGATGATTGTAACATTTCCTTCCGTTGGGCTGCATCAGTGAGATAATGAACTGCTATAGTTGAGGCGTGACACAGAACTTGGCCACTAAAGCCTGAAGAACATCAGGGCGTGTTTCACCCGTCCCTAAAACCCCAGAGCCTACACCATCATCGGCAGCTCTACCCGCAGCATTCTGACTGGAAGTGCTGCCTGTTGCCTGTCGGAATGTTTATCCAAACTGAACTACGGTTGCCTGGCAACAGGCTCAACTAGGACAGACACATGGTCCGGGTGACAGACGTCCTGGGGTTCATATCAGAAGGTTCGCCTGGCGCCTTGGGGGGTTAATTTAGAGAGTGCGGGGGTACGGGGGCTGATGCAAACTACAGTAACGACATCCAGAGGCAACAGGCAAGAAGTCCTCTCTCTCTCTGATCTATATTCTACAGCCCGATGCTGGATGTAGGCTCGAGGGTGTGGATGATTAGGAGGGGTGTTAAGTCCAGATGTATTTTCTAAAGCACTATATTCTGGGTAGGCTAGAGGGTCCGATCTATTTTCTACAGCTCTATATTATACTGGGCTATACACTAAGTGTACAAGACATTAGGAACACCTGCTCTTTCCATGACATAGACTGACCAGGTGAAAGCTGAGGTCACTTGTTAAATCCACATCAATCAAATCAAGTTTTTATTGTCACATGCTTCGTAAACAGCAGGTGTAGACTAACAGTGAAATGCTTACAATCAGTGTAAATTTAAGGGGAGGAGACAGGTTAAAGAAGGATTTTTAAGCCTTGAGACAATTGAGACATGGATTGTGTATGTGTGTCATTCAGAGTGTGAATGGGCAAGACAAAATATGTAATTGTCTTTCACAGGAGGTTGGTGGCACCTTACTTGGGGAGGATGGGCTCTTGGTAATGGCTGGAGTGGACTAAGTGGAATGTTTGATGCCATTCCATTTGCCCCATTCCAGCCATTATCATGAGCCGTCCTCCCCTCAGCAGCCTCCACTGGTGCCTTTGAATGGGGGTATGGTAGTAGGTGCCAGGCGCACCAGTTTGAGTGTGTCAAGAACTCCAACGCTGCTGGGTTTTCCACGCTCAACAGTTTCCTGTGTGAGTCCATACCCAGATTAAATGATGCTGTTATGAGGGCAAAAGGGGGTGCAACTCAATATTAGGAAGGTGTTCCTAAGGTTTCGTACACTCAGTGTATGTAGGCTTGAGGGTGAGGATCTATTTTCTAGGGCTCTATATTATTCTGGGCTATATGTAGGCTTTAGGGTGAGGATCTATTTTCTACAGCTCTATATAATAGGCTATATGTAGGCTAGAGGGTGAGGATGATTAGGGAGGTGTTAACAAGTCTGAAGCAGCTACTGAAGAGGCCGCTGACAAACCACATGACACTCAATGATGCATTCCAAATAAGGGAAAGGGGATAACTGGTCAGTTGCACAACTGAATGCATTCAACCAAAACGTGTCTTCCACATAGGGATGCAACATTCAGGAGTTCTCCTCAAATAGACATGTAATAGACAGAGTGGGCACTCTCTTCAAGGTGAGAATTAGGCCTGCTCTTTACTTTGTATTTCTATGAGCAACTTTCTGAACATGGAGCGGATTTTCTGACCCCCCTATAACCCCTTTCTAATTGTTGCAACAGAATGTAATGGTCCTTGGGGTATGTTGGTTGTAGTGGTGGTCTGATACCGGTAAAGAAGACAAGTCCCATATCCTATCAGTAGCTGTAAGTGTGGTAGCCAAGCAACAAGCCAGTATCAGGTATAACTGCCATGCTGGGAACACACTACTACTGGTTGTTTTCACTGTCTTAGGTTTACATTCCTGTTCAGTCTCAGACAGCCCCCCGTGCCTCAGACCAGTTGGCCTACTTCACTAAATGGATGCAGGAGTGATTATAAGAGTGTTTTGACCGCTCTGTGTGCATTCCAAACAGCCCTCTCAGTCACCCCCCCAACATCTTGATTCAGAATAAGGACCCGTCTAGCCCCATCTTGGAAAACCAGGTGGTCTCATCTCAGTGTTCTTCCTGGTCAGGTCACATGATCAGGAAACATTCCTTGGCCCAATCATCACACTCATACTCATGTAATACCTTAAACACATTTAAACTCCAATACACAGGGCACACAAGCTCTCTCCATATGAATAAACCCATACATAGACTCCAGACGAAGGGCAAACCAATTGTCAACTTGTGTCAAAAATGGAGACACAGAGTTCATGCCATTTTACAGATAAAGAACATTCGAAGGACTCCTTGACCGGGGCTGTTTTTAGGGATACATCTTAAAAGGATTTCATGGCTTAAAGGCTACGCTGGCCAATGTCACAGGCCACAGTGTAAGCACTCTTGGTGACGTGGTTCTGGATGCTAGGAGCTGGGCGATGGAGGGCATGTCCGGGTGGTAATTCCCCAGAAGGGCGGGCGAGGACCATGAGGATCAGTCTGAGGACACAGTGGAGTGACACGGGATGGGGGGGTTGCGAGGCGCTGATCTGACTCTACTCTCCCAGCAGTCCTGTCACTGATCCACAGAGACTCACCAAGTGACCGACCTTGAGGCTGAGGGGACTGAGGGACTTGTCCAAGAGGGGGAGGAGGGGGTCGGGTGTCCCCACTGCCAGCACTGGAGGGATGCCCCGGGCCCCCAAGCCTACTGCTTGCCATCAATGGGGGACACAGAGGGAAAGATTGCCCGTGTCACCCCATATCTCCTCACACTTCAGGTCAGGCCAAAAGCATTCTGTTCAGTGTTACTTCTCTGATTAGTAGGGAAAAGAAAGGGGGATACCTAGTCAGTTGTACAAATGAATGACTTCAACTGAAATGTTTCTTCCGCATTTAACCCAACCCCTCTGAATCAGAGAGGTGCGAGGGGCTGCCTTAATCGACATCCACGTCACCCACGCCAGGGGAACTTGCTCAGGTGCAACTTGCTCTGCCTTGCTCAGGGGCAGAATGACAGATTTTTACCTTGTCAGCTCAGGGATTCGATCCAGAAAGTATTATGGCTTCTAGTGTAAACAGTCAGGAACACAGGCCAGTACAGCAATCAACTGTTAACACTTATCTCCCACTGACTTCAATGCATAAATCATCCAAAAATCAGGATTCTGCTTTAAGTAAGAAAAGAGAAAATGGTCCAGTTAACACAACAGGAAGACAAGACCGACCCTTGTCTGAATGAGCAGTACAGTGTCTGAGCACCACTCCTGGTTAAACAGGTGGCCTGTAGAAATAGCCATTAACATTGTCAGGATAACAAGTATCCTTTGTAGCAGTGATGAATCCAATTAAAGGAGCCATGTCATTTATAACCATTGCAGTATTATAATTTGCTGATGACATACAATAGCCTAACTGAACATGACAGTATGGGATTTCCATCTGGACGCTCCAATCTCTTAACCAGTGTATCACTCCAACACTTCAGCTACCGTGCAATACTCTTAGTCGTTACCACTACTGTTTCCATGGGCTTTGAAGGACCTCATGCATACCAAGGAAACAACATTTACTGGCAACCATTTTGTTAAATACAGACAACATCCCCACAGTTCAGTTTTACAGTGTAATCTAGGCGATGCTAACATAAGCCTAAAGTAGGCTAATGCTAACCTCGTTAGCCCAGGGGAACTTCCTGTCAGTCCTTCTCCACTCATATGAACAAGCTATCCACAGGAACAACAACACCCTACAGTAGCGCTCCATGGAATCAGTGTTACACACTAACAAACCTAGCTATAGGAGGACGGGCTCATTGTAATAGCTGGAATGGGATAAATTGAACGGTATCAAACAGACATTTCCTTTCCAGCCATTACAATGAACCCCTCCTATAGCTCTTCCCACCAGCCTCCTCTGCTAGCATTAGCCACCTTGCTTTGCTATTCAACGCTACATAGTTAGCCACCCACGCTGCTGGACCAGACTAGGCCCAAGCTAAGCTAGCAGGGTTTGTGACTAGAGGGAGTACAGCTACAACCAGAAGTTACTTTCGGTAGCAGGTTAGGATACCATTTTAACTAACCCTAACCCCTTTTCCTAACATTAACCTAAGTCTCCTAACCTGCCACGTTAATTCTCCTAGCCTGCTGTATAAATGATCCTAACCGGTTACGAAAAAGTAACTTTCAACCGTAGCTGTAGTCCCTCTAGTCAGAACCGCTAGCAGGGTCTGTGTGCTCCTGCTCCGGCCTCCTCCCTCCTCCGGCCCCGCCTGACTCGATAATGCATGTCCCTATAAGGCCAGCTGCTGGGAATAAATTGTCATTGTGACAGTGCAGGGTGACAGCAGCTGTGAAGGCAATGTGGCTAAAGGGTAGAGCTGGGTCTGGGGAGGGGTGGAAGGAGGCCGCGGGGAGAGGAGGGGAAGAGGGATGGGGGACCTATAGTGGACGGTGTCCGGTTACGGGACGCCTGCCTTCCAATCCTAGACATCTGACAGCAGGCTGGGATTGGGATAGGAAAGCATGTTGCCCTGGTGCTGAGCGGAGCCCAAGGACGGACAAGGGTAACAGGAAGAAACTGTTTTACTTTCGAGAGATCTCTCTACCACATTTCTGGAGAGAAGCTGATCTGGATGTCATCTGGGCATTTTATTTCAACACAAAGGCAGATAAAGCTATGGACAATACATGTAATCACTTGACAATACAAGTATGTAATATATATTAATCAATCCAGTAAAATGTCAAAGCTAATCAGTCAATAGATACAAGTATCAAACATGTCCCTATGACATGTCTACTATCAGCAAGGACAGAGAGAGGGGAGGGAGAGACATTCTAAGAAAGGGAAAGAGAGAGGGGGGAGAGACATTTAAGAAAGGGAGAGAAAGTGAGAGAGAGAAAAGAATCAAAGAAAGCGAGAGAGGGAGAGAGAGTGATACAGTGAGGGAAGGCAAGCTCTTCTCTCTAGTACAGTCTGAGACGTTCCATCAGCTGGTGCCATGCTTTAGGACAGCTGACACACCGTCACCACGCCAAAAAGCTTCTCGTTTATTAAAGTCACACCCACTGTGTGTGTGTGTGTGTGAGACCAATAAAGATCTCGATGAGGCTTAATAAAGAAATATATGCGCACACACAGTAAAAATAACGAGAGACTACAAGATGTGCCAAGTTGGCACCATTTTAAAATGTGTTTCTCTAAAAAGATGAGATGAGGACGGAGCCCTTAAAATATTCTGTCCTGATTGAACCCAGTGTTCTACCACATTGAAACCCTTTTAAATAGGGCTGCAGGGTAGCAGAGAGAGAGGGACACGGTTGTCTATGCTCATGCCTGTGTCCAGGTGACCGCCACTGGTTGAAGGACCCCTGCAAGTCCTGGCTTAAACTACAACACTAAAAAAATATACAAAAACTAAATTTCTACAGTACCTTCTCTGTCCCTATAAACCCACACAACTGACTGACAGAAGAATCCATCTGCTAAAAGCCCGAAGAGTAAGACAGTTTAGTCCACGGAAAAGAATGTCTGGAAGTACTGGCAGAGAGATCTCAGACTTTAAAAAAAAAGTAAGCCAGCAAACTGACTGGACAATGAAAGCATGCAGACAGCCAAGACATCCAACCCAACCATGCCACATCTCATACATTTGATACATGAGCTGTACCCCAGGACATGTACAGTCCAGTACTGTAGTCTTCCAACGACCAAAAGCACTAATAAGCCTATAAACACACACCCATACAAAATCTATTTATATCGACATCCACATAAACATAAAACGGTAGATAAGGTGTGAGGCCCCTTACCTGCTAAGGCCAGGACCAGCAGGCTGAAGAAGCAGCAGATTGAGACAATACCCTTCATGATGGCTGCCAGGAGAACTCTGATAGCCTCACTGACTATATATACCAAGGTAAGAAAGTCAAAGGGTATGAGGTAGAACAGGGGGCGGGACAGAGCGAGAAAGAGAGAGGGCCGTTGGGTGGAGGGTGTGTGTGTGGCAGGCATCAATGTGTGTGTGTGTGTGTGTGTGTGTGTGTGTGTGTGTGTGTGTGTGTGTGTGTGTGTGTGGCAGGCATCACAGGCGTCAGAGCTGCCACACGGGGCCTTGCGCGTAGCGGCAGCTGACTGTCTCTTGTTTAGATAGACAGGCAGTTTGGGCATTGAGGTCAACACATAGGGACAGAGGTTTAGCATTTCCTTGTCAAATCATTCCTCAATTATATTATACAATGGTATACGGATTAAAATAGCATGTACTATTAGATGCTGTACAAACTGGGACTGCTGATACATTCATATGGTTGAATGAGTGGTAAAATCAACTCATTTACATTCTACACCCACTGAGCAAATTATGATCTTTTAGGATTTAGGGATAATTAAAATAATAATTACGATAAACCATATTCACAAATTACACCCATTATCTGATCAACATGAAAATGGAACAAGCAGCAACGCCTTGTCAACAACAGAATGCAATTAGCAAGTACTGTAGCTGTGACAGTTGTATCACTTTTGCTACACAAACAATTCACAATAAATAATTTTCCTTTAACGAGGTTGATTCTGGCGTTGAAATGAGCTGTCGAACTCACTCTAGGCCTGTTAAAAATAAAGAATTATGTCCATTTGGATGCCATGTTTGGGGGTTATCAATCATAAATGTGACAGAGCTTGACTGTGTGTGTGTGTATGGGTCTTTGTTTATGTCTGTGTGTGTGTGTGTTGGCTGGCACAGCAAGACCACAGTCACCCTGGCTCTCCAAAACAGCGTGATGGGGGCTTAGTACTTTATCACAGTGAACCAGACACTGTGGTGAAAATAATCTCATAACAACTCAGTCGGAATTAATGTCTAACCGTAAATGAATCCTCAAATATGCGGGTTAAAAATGTTACTTCAAAATGTATTGAAGCCAAAGAGTGGTTCATGACCAATTTCATTTTTGCTCTGTACTGTCCAGTACCTTCTGAAACTGGAGAAGATGGTGGGATTTAGTTTCACCATGGCAGTTTGGTGCTGGTTAGAGGGAATTGTTGTATCACAGGAGGAAATGCATGAACGTGTCTTACACAGGAACATCTCTTTCTTGAGGACTTAAGGTACACATTCACCCTCCCTGTTAAATAGAGGGCAGACTTACAGAGTGTGAGGGCTCTACTCTGAACACCACCAGGCATTGGGCAGAGGTAGTAGACAACTAACATATCAAATGTTATCTGTCACATGCACCAAATACAACAGGTGTAGACCTTACAGTGAAATGCTTACTTACAAGCCCCTAACCAACAATGCAGCTTAAAAAAATACAGATAAGAATAAGAAATAAAAGTAACAAGTAATTAAAGAGCAGCAGTAAAATAACAATATCGAGACTATATACAGGGGGATACTGGTACAGAGTCAATGCGGCCTTCGACCGCAAGGCACTACAGAGGGTAGTGCAAACGGCCCAGTACATCACTGGGGCCAAGCTTCCTGCCATCCAGGACCTCTATACCAGGCAGTGTTAAAGGATGGCCCTAAAACTTGTAAAAAAAAAGCATTTCAAGGTCCTGGAGTGGCCTAGCCAGTCTTCAGATCTCAACCCCATAGAAAATCTTTAGAGGGAGTTGAAAGTCCGTGTTGCCCAGCAACAGCCCCAAAACATCACTGCTCTAGAGGAGATCTGCATGGAGGAATGGGCCAAAATACCAGCAACAGTGTGTGAAAACCTTGTGAAGACTTACAGAAAACATTTGACCTCTGTCATTGCCAACAAAGGGTATATAACAAAGTATTGAGATAAACTTTTGTTATTGACCAAATACTTATTTTCTACCATAATTTGCAAATAAATTCATTAAAAATCCTACAATGTGATTTTCTGGATTTTTTGTCTCATTTTGTCTGTCATAGTTGAAGTGTACCTATGATGAAAATTACAGGCCTCTCTCATCTTTTTAAGTGGGAGAACTTGCACAATTGGTGGCTGACTAAATACTTTTTGGCCCCACTGTATATCTTGACTTGGGCCATCTCTATTCCAGGATACTGTCCTTCTTATGGGTGACTTTTGTTCTCACCTCTTGGTGTGTGTGATGTTCATGTTCTCCAGACTTAGATCCGTCTCGTTTACACATGGTCTGTACATTCTGTGCCTCCGCACCATGTGCATGTGCTCCGCAACATAATCTCGGAACCTAATCAATTCATGTTATTTGTTTGTTTCAAGACCAAACATGTCCATGGATCATTCTGGGGATACATTGGCCAAATATAAACAAAAACATTTTTGTTGTTGACAAAATAGACATCCAAATAAAATGCAGATAATGGGGCTGGATGGACCACTAGGAACATCCATCTTCACCAAACCCTGGTCCCTGACAAGGAAACCACTGGACAAAATAAACAGTGGAAGACCAAGGAACACCTAGATGGAAGAACAGAAGTATTCATGGGAAGAAGCAAAAGAAATGGTGGAGGTGGAGATCATCCATGGATGACCTATGCTCACCATGGAATAAAACGGTTGAAGTCAAGTCTGTCACACGAGACTAGCTCCAACTTCACAGTCTGGTACTATCATGTTTATTTATGTCGTGTTCCCCCGCTCAGACGTTGCATGCATCAACCAATGGTTGTGTGCCACGTCAGACTGTGCCGTCTCGCACCAGATTGCTAGAACATACCGTATGTGGTTAGCTGATACGTAAAATACCTACCCAGGCATTGTAAGTTCTGGCATGCTCCAGCAACATCTGAGCAGAGAAACACAACCTTAGTCATTGTGAACATTCTCCACCTCCTGCTGTGTCCCCCCCCCCCATTTCAGTGGATACCATTTTGATTGAAGATGCCCAACATTCTACAACAGTCTAGAATGTGCTGATTGTTTTGTGTGTATTCAGATGCTCTAGTGACCAGGAGTTTCCCTGACCATGTGACCAGTCAGACCAGGTACATGTTGGGGTCCAGTCAGACCAGGTACATGTTGAGGTCCAGTCAGACCAGGTACATGTTGAGGTCCAGTCAGACCAGGTACATGTTGGGGTCCAGTCAGACCAGGTACATGTTGGGGTCCAGTCAGACCAGGTACATGTTGGGGTCCAGTCAGACCAGGTACATGTTGGGGTCCAGTCAGACCAGGTACATGTTGAGGCCCAGTCGGACCAGGTACATGTTGAGGCCCAGTCGGACCAGGTACATGTTGAGGCCCAGTCAGACCAGGTACATGTTGAGGCCCAGTCAGACCACGTACATGTTGAGGCCCAGTCAGACCAGGTACATGTTGATGTCCAATCAGGTCAAGTGATAAGAAAAACTCCTGGCCCTACCTAGAATATCTCTGAATAACAGAGCACCAGGATTGTGACCAATTCCCTTTCAATTGCAGTAAATTCAGGAGGTAAACTAAATTCCAATTCCACATTTTCCTAATTGAAAAGCATTGAGAATAGGAATTTCAGTGTACTTCTTGAATTGAAATGGAATAGACTCCAATCCTATAGAGCACTGAAGTCAAAAGGTGTCCCTTGGTTTGAGTACGTGTAGTTTCAGAAACATCTAGATTCAGAAACTTCTAGAGCTTCAATTATAGCTTGAGCAAACAATGGAGTCATTGAAAATCCTTTCTTTTGACAATCAAATCTGCCATTTGACAGCTGCTAATTTCCACCCAGACAACATGGATAGTGCCTGTCATAACAAGGCGAGTGTCATTATCCCTGCAGTACCATCATGGGGGCATGATTCAGAGTGGGTCTGGGCACCAGAACACTTACCATTCCAGAATTCCAATGGGACGTTTTTGAATGGCGATCACATATCCAGTGTGAACCTGTGAGCTAGACAGGCCGAGAAAGAACGAGTGAGGGAATGAGAGACTGAAAATGAACACTGCATAGACACTGAAGTACTAGAGGACAGTGACATGCCACCTACTGGAGTCACTAGTGCTGCAAACTGTCACAGACGCCGATGGTGACAGTGGGTCATCTTTATTTAGCGCCAGACCAGCCTGAGTGTGGGTTGGCCCAGGGGCTTCTGGCACAACAACCAATCACAAAGGGACACATATACATAAACCAGAGAGTGGAAGTGAACCAACAGGGGGGAAGGAGAGCGAGAACCTGGGCCACGTTCAATAAAACCCGTTTCAAGACTACAGAACACAACCCTTTTTTAACTCTTTGCTATAACATCACCGGTGTCATAGAAATTGCACTGCCGTAAAAATGTAATACGTTTAAAAACAGATATCTGACAGTTAAACTGCTCTTAAATGCTAACGTGCTAGCTACACAAAGTGATAACAAACAGAAACGAGACCAACTTGTAAAAAACGAAGTACAAACTTTATTATTCTGTCTTTACAAAAGGCACAAGCCTCTTCTTTATCCACCCACAAGTTTCTTCTTAAAAAAAACTCTACATATAATAGCTTCTCAACGACCGTGTGGACTGACTGTCCAACAAAACATAAGACAACAGATAAAGAGGAGCTGGGGAGGAGAGGAGGGCGTGAGTGACGGAGAGCGTGAGTGACGGAGAGAGAAGACAGGATGAGAGTCTTGTGTTGACCACAGACAGACAAAGAGATGAGGGACAGACAGACATGGGACAGGGGTTGTATTCACTAGGGCACACCGTAGCAATGGAAAAGGAAAACAACTGTTTCTTATTGAGCAAGGTCAGGTAGTATCTCCCTGTTTCAGTCCATTTTCTTCCGTTTGGTGCCTAATGAATACACCCAGGGTATATGACCGGGTCAGACACAGGGAAAGGGGGAAATACACAGCTGTGTGGTTTTAGTCTCACAACATATCAAGAGCTTCAGCCGAGGTGAGGCCCCCTTTTACAAAAATAAGAGGAACCCTCTCCCATATATAGTACAGTAAGTGCTTTAGAATCGTAACCCCCCCCCATTCACTGACCCCCTCCCTGACCACCTCACAGGCAATCTGTTATGTATCTAACAGAGATATCGTATAGAAGATACACACAAAAATCTATGGGACAGTGCTTGGCATCAGCAGAGGAAATGTTTGAACACAGGTACTGAAAAGGGGTACGAAAAGGTTTCTACGGACATAGCATAAAGCGTAACCAAACAAAAAAAATAACATTTTGTTCAGCAATCAATAGGACTGTCTCGGAGGACTGCCCCCTCCGATCCAGATTACAAGGTTTATAGAGGGCACACCTCAAGAATTACTGACCATTTCCAAATAATGGAACTCAACATGGCTAAGTTGGTTTTCTTCCTGGGTGAACACAGTGGTCGCGTTCCAGGCTGACTACATTGCAGTTGCACTGCACGCAGCAGCCTGTGGTTGCGTGCCACCTCACTGACTTTCCAGTCGGGCATCAGTTGGCGGTATCATTTTGTGGTAAGCTGATACAAAAACACCTATCCAGGCATTGTGAGGTTCTGGCATGTGACTGCAGTGAAGTGGCCTTGAACGTGGCCCGTGTGAATCCACTGTAAATACCAAGAAGGAAGGATAGGAGGGAGATGCGTCTCATCTGTCCAGCAGTAAAGGACTCCCTCTACACTCAATGGGAAGACATAAGGGACAATCAACAAATCAATCCAATTTGCCATCAAATAATTTTACATAAAAAACGATTCCTTTGCGTTTGGCCGTATTGTGGCCAAAAATATCCTCGGACAAAACCGTTGCTTTTTGCTCTTGAAAAGTGCCAGTTAAAGATGCTAAAGGTACTGGTGGAATCTTCTGGAATGTCTAAAAACAATGCATCCACATCTCCTCTTGGAAACCACAGCACACTAAAACAAAGCATAAGCCGCCAAGTGTGTATTTATATTGGGAGGTTCTCGACAAAAAGGTTTACAGCATCACTCCTATTGAACAATGTTCAGGCTTTCCCTATAGGTGTAGCCAGCCTCTACCTCTTTCTCGCTCTGACTCCAGGGTTGAGTTAAGGCTGGCCTCACAGTGCCTACCCTGCACATTAGAAGCTGTGTTATGGCAAACCGCTGCCCCCCTCGCTCTCTTCACACACCCCAGGCAGCGTGTTATCCTGGGTGCAATCCAGATGGGCATATTCTGCACAATTTCTGTAAGTATTGTAAGGATCTGACAATCTGCACAGAATCTGGGTCTCTCGAACACACCATGACTGTACATGTCTGTCTGCATTCCCTCCTCACTCCACGGGATAGGAGAACCTTCAATACAGCCAGGTTCAGTCAGGTTAGCCTGGGAAAACTCAGGCTTTTGAAAAAGTGTCTGTGATCCCTGTAAAACCACTGTCATATCTGGGGCACAACAAAACCATCATAGACAGACTTCACAGAGAGAATGATACACGCCCAAAAGCACAATAATAAAAACAGACAATACCAGTTAGCATCCCTGGCTGAGGGCCCAAAACATTTTTGTTGCAGAGACATTCTAGAAATCTGTGGAAACCACAAGAAAATGTGCCTATTTTCAGAGTGGGGTCACAATATCAACATTATGACGTGATACCAAGCCAAGTATCACGATGCTGAGTAGTATGGTGATACCACAGACACCTTCCCCCCCCAGGACGCTTGTTCCTATTAGTGAATACATAGTCAAATGCTCAGTCATTTGACTGGCCGTTAAGGTTCTGAACTCACAAACATCAGAGACGTTTCCAAAACTCAGGGACAAATGATGGGAGGAGCTTTATCAGATGATGGGACCATTAATTGCACAGGGGGGGGTGTGTGTGTTCTCCTACAATATCAAACAGAGGCCTGTCCCAAATACAGGGCTTTCCTAACCCCGGACACAACCCACCTAATTACAGCGTGGAGCTGGATACACCAGCCTATCCTATGTGTACAACAGCAAAAACACACAAAGGGTTTTAAAAACTCAAGGCGTACCCATCGATTAGCTTATTCAACAAGCTAGATGCCAAAATGTCTGAAGCAACAGACAAAAGGGTGAATCAGTGTTACAGGTTTTCATCTGTACTACTGATGCAACCAACATACTTGTTTGTAATTAGGGGAGAGTGTCGCCTACATAAATGTCTACTGGGAACCCAGCCCAGTAAAAAGTGTGATGGCGCAAAAAGAGACAGAGGGAACCGTAAGTGCACTCCTCCTCTTTCCATAGTAAGCACCACTGAAATGAACAGACCTCTAGCTGCGTCAATATGGGCATTTTCTGTGTTGTCACGTTTCAGTACAATCCCTGTGATTTATCATCCAGAGCCCCCGAGCAGAACACAAGATCAAAAAGAAAACCTGTAACACAAACTCTTACAAATTCTTTGTAAAGTACAACAGAAAAACGACAACATTTTCTCTTACTAAGGAGCCAAAAAGGTGTGTTAGAACTGCTTCAGAATGTGTCTTTGAATGCTCACAGTGTCTCATCGCTCAGGGGAGATCCCACTGGGCAGAAATATGGTGAAGAGATACAGGAAGTAGAAGACTTCTTGTAGAAATTATCTCTCGTATGGGGGGGTGTGGGGTCGCCTGGGACGGCTGTGCTGCTGGTTGGGGTACACCTGTCCTGTCCAGGCGCGCTCTCCTGCTCGCTGGGCATAAGTTGCTTAGTTGGTTTTGGAGAAGGTGAGAAAGAGTCTCCATTGGCCAACTGAGCCAAGGGACCGGGCTGGACCTGGGTGTGACACTTCCATCCTCAGGCAGCCCTCTGGAGAAGCCAGGCCCAGAGAGGGAGTGGGTTGGATGGGTGCGTCGTGACCGTTGGGAAGGCTGCTGGCTGCTGAGCTATGTGGAACTGTCAGGTCAACCCATCACCTTTCTACTGATTTTTTTTGTCCAGTTTGAGAAAAAGCAAGAAAACAGAAAAGAGAGACAGAAAGATGTGTGCGTGTGTATTTATCCGGTTACAGTAGACTATCCTAGTTCAATGTGTGTGTGTGAGTCTGATCCGTCTATCCAACCTAATAAATTGCCATATAATCAGAGTATTGTGGGTGTTGTATGGGGCCCCCTCTCGTGGCCCCTGTGTGTGATGGGAGGCCTCAGGGCAGTGAGCAGTCCTCTGGCCCCTCACTGTCGGACGCCGTGTCGGACCCCGCTGTGTCTGTGAGGGCGCGTCCCTGGGTGACGATCACCGCCCGGCGCTGCTCCTCCTCCCCCACCCTCTCCTGGATGCTCTCAATGTGCTGGATGGCCTGGAGATGGAGGGAGAGACAGATATGGGGGGAAGCAGAGTGAGTGACAAACAGCAGTGGCAGACACTGACTTCACCACCATCTGGTGTTCACATGTGGAAATGCACTGACAGTTGCCACTTTTTATGGACACTTTCCATAGAACTACCAAATGTTTTACAAACTGACTGAAGAAAAATCTATCTGCAACATACCAAAGATAACAGTTGCATAAATTCAGAGAGCGCAGTTTTTTCTCCCTGCGTTTGATAAAACTACAATTTCTCCACTAGTGTTCTTCTTTGGCTCACCTGCACAATGGTGTCCAGGTTCTGGCGAGACGTGGAGGCTGTGTTGATGACAGAGGCCGGGCCCATGGTTACCACGGTGACGTGATGGGGAGGCGGGGCTGGGACGATGACCGTGGGGTGGTGGGTGGGGGCGGGGGGCGACCTGGGGGCCAGCACCTGGAGGGACAGGAGGATGAAGAGGTCACACAGATAAACGTTGTGAATGTTAGAGAGGGACAACAGAGTCAGACTGCACAGAATCACAAACCCCATTCAGAAAGTATTCAGACCCCTTGACCTTTTCCCACATGTTGTTACGTTAAAGCCTTATTCTAAAATTGATTCAATTGTTTGCCCCCCTCACCAATCTACACATAATATCCAATAATGACAAAGAAAAAACAGGTGCTTCAACAAAGCACTGAGTAAAGGGTCTGAATACTTATGTAAATATAATATTTCAGTTGTTTATTTTCAATACATTTGCTAAAATTTCTAAAAAGCTGTTTCGTTATGTCCTTATTGGGTATTGTGTGTAGATTGATGAGTAAAATAATACATTTGATCCATTTTAGAATAAGGCTGTAACGTAACAAAATGTGGAAAAGGTCAAGGGGTCTGAATACTTTCTGAATGCACTGTATTCATGGGATCAAGACGAGTGATTCTGCACCTCTCCTTGCCCAAACCGATCCCCGAAAACACTCTGGTTGACACTCGCACTCAGTGAAAAGTGCATTTGTAGAAAGAGCAAGCCATTTGGTTCAGTCATCCTAAAACGCCACGTGATGACTAACAACAGATTATATCCAAGCTTTATTATTTAATAACAAGAAAACACATCAGCAAACTCATCTTCCCAACACCTCTTTCCAAGGAGCTTCTGCTGCCCTCTGGTGAACAACAATACAACTACCATAGACCTTACTATGTTCCTCTCACTACATATTCTCCAGCCTGAGCCCTAGTGACATCATGTTGCTCCCTATTCAACCTGAGATGCCACCGTGAGGGAGGGTAGGAGAGGGAGACCGTCACAGCAGAGACTGGATTTCTAGGGCCATATAAAATGAACAAAATGCATCAGTGATTCGTATTTTCCTTCAACTTTCTGAAGAGGCAACAACACAGGAATGCCCCTGTCTGTGTGCACGTTTGTCTACCACTTCGTGTAGCCGCTAGTGATGATGCTAATGTCATGACAACCGTCTTCTGAAAAAGGTTCCCCAAAACCTTATCAATTAAATGTTAACTACAAATGTGGCCTATGCCTACCTGGCAGAATGATATCATGATTATTTGCATCACTCGAGTGGACATTTGTTTTGTAAACTCTGCCATCAAATGAGCGCTACAGAAACATTGCTACCCAAACAACAGTCTCTGGCTGGTGTGCAGTTCAATTAAAGTGTAACTACACCCCAAAATCAACCTTTCTTTTTTCCACACCTCAAAAGTTGTCTCCTGGTGTGGTCTAAGCATTATTGTGGACTTACAACATCCAGTTGTGTTGTTTTTCTATTAAAAAAAGTGTTATTTTGAGAGCAAAACAGAATCAGGAAAAAGCAATAACAAAAATATGGGACTAGAATGATTCCCGGGCTCTCAAGGATGTGACTGAAGCGTAGTGATCTGTGTGCCGACCGTAAATGTGTCAGAGCGGTTGACCGCGGTAAACCTTGAGCTCAGCTATATGTTATTCTCAGATGGGTGTTGTGTTGAATCGTTTTCACTGTGGCGATTTAGAGTCTTCCTGGTGCCTCTGGAGACAATAATGTATGTCACATCAGTAGTGTGTGTATGTGTGCGTCCTCTGAACATATGTGTGTGTATTGATATGCAAGTGTGATTGTATGTCTCTCAGTCTCACCTGTGGGCAGTGGGCTGGGGTGCTGGCTCTCTCCTGCTGCTCGGAGTGAGCTCCTAACACATGTTCAGGCTGAGTACCACCAACCACAACACAGCAGACCTGAGTGGTTAACAGAGGTAGGACTCAGACTGGAGACAATAACACGGCCATTACTGAATATGCACCGTCATATCTATTATCTCTGCGCAACATTGCTAATGAGTATGGTCATTAAAGCCTTGGATTGGTCTTTCTATACTGAACATAAATATAAACGCAACATGCTACAATTATAAAGACTTTGTTGAGTATAAGGAAATCAGTCAATTGAGATAAAATAATTAGGTCCTAATTTATGGATTTCACATGATTGGGAATACAGATATAAATCTGTTGGGGGGAAAAGGTAGGGCCGTGGATCAGAAAACCAGTCCGTATCTGGTGGGACCACCATTTGCGTCATGCAGCTTGACAAATCTCCTTCACATAGAGTTGATCAGGCAGTTGATTGTGGCCTATGGAATGTTGCCCCACTCTTCTTCAATGGCTGTGTGAAGTTGCTGTATATTGGCGGGAATTGGAATACGCTGTCGTACACATCCGTCGTACACATCCGTCCAGAGCCCAAACATCCCAAACATGCTCAATGGGTGACACGTCTGGTAAGTATGCAGGCCATAGAAGAACTGGCACATTTTCAGCTTCCAGGAATGGTGTACAGATCCTTGCGACATGAGGCCGTGTATTATCATGCTAAAACACAAGGTGCATTTTATAGGCCTTCCCAATGGTACATGCATTGGCATTCAAATAGACTGAATTTTACAGCCTACCAGTAGAGATGTTGGCGATGCAAGCACACTGGTAAAGCCTGTTCATGTAGGCTACCAGTAGCATTAATCTCACCCTGTCCATGTAGGCTACCAGTAGCATTAATCTCACTCTGTCCATGTAGGCTACCAGTAGCATTAATCTCACTCTGTCCATGTAGGCTACCAGTAGCATTAATCTCACCCTTCCATGTAGGAGAACAGTAGCATTAATCTCCCCCTGTCCATGTAGGCCAACAGTAGCATTAATCTCACCCTCGCCATTTCAGATGTATACGGGTTTTGTATAGAGGTTGACCGATTAATCGGAATGGCCGATTAATTAGGGCCGATTTCAAGTTTTCATAACAATCGGTAATCGTCATTTTTGGACACCGATTATGGCCGATTACATTGCACTCAACGAGGAGACTGCGTGGCAGGCTGACCACCTGTTACGTGAGTGCAGCAAGGAGCCAAGGTAAGTTGCTAGCTAGCATTAAACGTATCTTATAAAAAACAATCAATCTTAACATAGTCACTAGTTAACTACACATGGTTGATGATATTACTAGTTTATCTAGCTTGTCCTGCGTTGTATATAATCGATGCGCTGCCTGTTAATTTATCAGCGAATCACAGCCTACTTCGCCAAACGGGTGATGAATTAACAAGCGCATTCGCGAAAAAAGCACTGTCGTTGCACCAATGTGTACCTAACCATAAACACCAATGCCTGTCTTAAAATCGTATATATTTTTTAAACCTGCATATTTAGTTAATATTGCCTGCTAACACAAATTTATTTTAACTGGGGAAATTGTGTCACTTCTCTTGCGTTCTGTGCAAGCAGAGTCAGGGTATATGCAGCAGTTTGGGCCGCCTGGCTCGTTGCGAACTGTGTGAAGACCATTTCTTCCTAACAAAGACCGTAATTAATTTGCCAGAATTGTACATAATTATGACATAACGTTGAAGGTTGTGCAATGTAACAGCAATATTTAGACTTATGGTTGCCACCCGTTACATAAAATACGGAACGGTTCCGTATTTCACTGAAAGAATAAACGTTTTGTTTTCGAAGTGATAGTTTCCGGATTTGACCATATTAATGACCTACGGCTCATATTTCTGTGTTATTATATTATATTAAGTCTATGATTTGATATTTGATAGAGCAGTCTGACTGAGCGATGGTAGGCAGCAGCAGGCTCACAAGCATTCATTCAAACAGCACTTTCCTGCATTTGCCAGCAGCTCTTCGCTGTGCTTCAAGCATTGCGCTCTTTATGACTTCAAGCTATCAACTTCCCAAGATTAGGCTGGCAATACTAAAGTGCCTATAAGAACAGCCAATAGTCAAAGGTATAGGAAATACAAATGGTATAGAGAGAAATAGTCCTATCCTAAAACTTCTTACCTGGGAATAATGAAGATTCATGTTAAAAGGAACCACCAGCTTTCATGTGTTCTCATGTTCTGAGCAAGGACCTGAAACGTTAGCTTTCTTACATGGCAAATATTGCACTTTTACTTTCTTCTCCAACACTTAGTTTTTGCATTATTTAAACCAAATTGAACATGTTTCATTATTTATTTGAGACTAATTTGATTTTAATGATGTATTATATTAAGTTAAAATAAAAATGTGCATTCAGTATTGTTGTAATTGTCATTATTACAAATATATATATATATACACACACACACACAAATCGGCGTGGCTTTTTTTGGTCCTCCAATAATCGGTATCGGCGTTGAAAAATCATAATTGACCGATCATGTTTTTCAAATGAGAAAGCAACAACAACAAAAACAGTTTCCTTTGTAATGGAAGGGCAAGTTGAAGTCAATATTCTGTTGACCTCATGAAATGGTTTTACCACAACAAACTAGCCCAACACCCATCAATTGAAACGGTGGGAAACTCTCACAAAATCTGATCAGAAATAAAATCATTGGATAATTATATTGGAGCAGGAGAGTTTATAAATAGCCTACAATATTTTCAGGGACTTTTTAACGACCAAATTGAGGAAATGACTGATTTTCAACTCGACTTGATTTTCTGAGCTCCAAATTCAAGTACTTCAATCACTTCAAACACGCTGTGCAAACCCTGAATCCGGTGGTTCCTGACAATTACTTGTTGTGGTTGTGGGTCTGTTCCTACCTCCTCCTGTCTCAAATGCTCCTCCAGCATCATGCGGACAGAGCGCTCCTTGTCCAGCTGCTGTCTCAGCTCCACCATCTCCCTCCGCAGGTCCTCCGTCTTCTCCTCTTCCAAAATGTCTGGGGAACCGATCCCTTCATCCTTCTCCTCCGCCCCACGCCTCCTCTTTGGGGAGGAGCCGCTGAACTCCTGTTGGAGCAAGAGAGGGAGCGAAAGGAGGGAGGGAGAGTAAGTCATGGAGGACTAAGATAGGTTTGATTTGAACTTCGACGGGTGATTCCTTCCATTGCAGTGTGTTTGATGAACAGTCTATGAACTAAGGAATGGACACAGGAAAGTAAACTGAATTTTAAATGCTGAGAAGAGTAGAACATTTCTCATCTACTGAGGGCAGATTACTATTGTTAAAAAACTAAGTAATGATTCTGAGCACAGTAGTGTGTCTAGAGAGCCACATGCTGGTAGGAACAACTGCTTATCCAAACTAAATGGGGGGGGGGGGGGGGGGGGGGGGGCACACCAGTGACACCAAATGATGACTGTGTCTCACCTGAATGAAACGTTTGAGCTGGCTGTTCTGCTGCAGTAGCCGTGTCTTCTCCTGCTCCAGAGCGAAGATGTACTCTGCTGTCTGCTGCAAGATGGCCGCCTGTAGAGGAGTGAACACTGTTATAACTACGACAAAATTATACATAGCAGCAACAAGAGCTTCTTGACTGGTGCTGTAGCAGCAACAAGAGCCTCTTGACTGGTGCTGTAGCAGCAACAAGAGCCTCTTGACTGGTGCTGTAGCAGCAACAAGAGCCTCTTGACTGGTGCTGTAGCAGCAACAAGAGCCTGTTGACTGGTGCTGTAGCAGCAACAAGAGCCTCTTGACTGGTGCTGTAGCAGCAACAAGAGCCTCTTGACTGGTGCTGTAGCAGCAACAAGAGCCTGTTGACTGGTGCTGTAGCAGCAACAAGAGCCTGTTGACTGGTGCTGTAGCAGCAACAAGAGCCTCTTGGCTGGTGCTGTAGCAGCAACAAGAGCCTCTTGACTGGTGCTGTAGCAGCAACAAGAGCCTGTTGGCTGGTGCTGTAGCAGCAACAAGAGCCTCTTGACTGGTGCTGTAGCAGCAACAAGAGCCTGTTGACTGGTGCTGTAGCAGCAACAAGAGCCTCTTGACTGGTGCTGTAGCAGCAACAAGAGCCTGTACAACTTCAAAGGGAAGACTTGACTAGCAACTTATCAGTACGTGTTACAGGTCTGCTTGAAAGTTTGTGAACCCCTTGTTCTATTACAGATTTGTTTACTTTTTACCATGAAATCTTCATTTAATCAGAACCAGTGTTTTTGATCTGACATAACAGGTTTATATTTACCAATACCATATGTCGGTGTACAGGAAATCACGTGTGTAGCAGAAAAACAACATTAAAAAGGAATTAGTGCAAGTTCAAAAATAAGTGAACTCCTTGTTGCATTGGTTAAATCAGTAGGTAAGTAGGTTCAGGTGGGTAAAATAATTTGGTACCAAATGAACCAATCAAAGGAGAGATCGTTAGGAAAGAGTTTGGGCGGGACTCTGATAAATAGAGATAAGAAACCTGGTCAGTTTGGTGTTACCCAACCAGGTGAATGCAAAGCACACCATGCAGAGAGGATAGGAGATATCCTACTGTCCCACTATCCCTGTCTGTATGATCTCTCTAGACTAACCTACTGTCCCAATCTCCATGTCTGTATGATCTCTCTAGACTAACCTACTGTCCCACTATCCCTGTCTGACCTCTCTAGACTAACCTACTAACCCAATCTCCCTGTCTGTCTGATCTCTCTAGACTAACCTACTGTCCCAATCTCCATGTCTGTCTGATCTCTCTAGACTAACCTACTGTCCCACTATCCCTGTCTGACCTCTCTAGACTAACCTACTAACCCAATCTCCCTGTCTGTCTGATCTCTATAGACTAACCTACTGTCCCACTATCCCTGTCTGACCTCTCTAGACTAACCTACTAACCCAATCTCCCTGTCTGTCTGATCTCTATAGACTAACCTACTAACCCAATATCCCTGTCTGGCTGATCTCTCTAGACTAACCTACTAACCCAATATCCCTGTCTGTCTGATCTCTCTAGACTAACCTACTAACCCAATCTCCCTGTCTGTCTGATCTCTCTAGACTAACCTACTAACCCAATCTCCATGTCTGTCTGATCTCTCTAGACTAACCTACTAACCCAATATCCCTGTCTGTATGATCTCTATAGACTAACCTACTAACCCAATCTCCCTGTCTGTCTGATCTCTCTAGACTAACCTACTAACCCAATATCCCTGTCTGTCTGATCTCTCTAGACTAACCTACTAACCCAATATCCCTGTCTGGCTGATCTCTCTAGACTAACCTACTAACCCAATATCCCTGTCTGTCTGATCTCTCTAGACTAACCTACTAACCCAATCTCCCTGTCTGTCTGATCTCTCTAGACTAACCTACTAACCCAATCTCCATGTCTGTCTGATCTCTCTAGACTAACCTACTAACCCAATATCCCTGTCTGTATGATCTCTATAGACTAACCTACTAACCCAATCTCCCTGTCTGTCTGATCTCTCTAGACTAACCTACTAACCCAATATCCCTGTCTGTCTGATCTCTCTAGACTAACCTACTAACCCAATATCCCTGTCTGTCTGATCTCTCTAGACTAACCTACTAACCCAATCTCCCTGTCTGTCTGACTGATCTTTCGACTTGAACCTACTATCCCACTATACCCATCTGACCGATCTCTCTAGACTTTAACCTACTATCTTAATCTCCCTGTCTGTCTGACTGATCTCTCTAGACCAGGTATTCCCAAACTGGGGAACACGCAATGCCGTCGGGGGTACGCCAAATAAAAATGTGATTCACAAGTATAAAAAATATAAACAAAATTTGAAATAACATTTATTTTTTCTTCACGTTTTCAAACAGCCCATTTATATTTTCCACTGGGGCTATACATTTAGGTGAGGTTTTCTCTCTCGCCTGAGTAGCCTCGTTTCACTGCCAAAAATAAAATTAAGCCATCTAGTGTTCAGTGAAATAACAACACAATGTCAAATACAGGCAGCATAGTCAAATAATTAACAAATAATTAACATCCAACCGTTACTCTCTCGCGGGAATTAGCACTGAAGAACAGATTGGGACGGTGGACCATCGAACTACATTGATTTGGGGTTCACTTATATTGGGAGTAGTGCCTTTCCTCAGCCACATTGTGTTATATGTGATAAAGTATCGCACAACTCGATGAAACCTTCAATCTTGCGCAGACATTTAGAAACAAAACATGCCAATTTGAAAAATAAGCCACGGGAGTTTCTGGAGCTAGAATAGACGACTTTCAAGTAGTAAGACATGTATAAAAGCAACAGATACCATTAATAAGAAAGGGCTAGAAGTGTCTCATATGGTGAGCTACCGAGTGGCTAGGACAAGCAAGCCCCAGACTATTGTGGAGGACTTCATTCTTCCTGCTGCCGCGGATATGCAATATCCCAATCTGTCTGATCTCTCTAGACTAACCTACTAACCCAATATCCCTGTCTGTCTGATCTCTCTAGACTAACCTACTAACCCAATATCCCTGTCTGTATGATCTCTATAGACTAACCTACTAACCCAATCTCCCTGTCTGTCTGATCTCTATAGACTAACCTACTAACCCAATATCCCTGTCTGTCTGATCTCTCTAGACTAACCTACTAACCCAATCTCCATGTCTGTCTGATCTCTCTAGACTAACCTACTAACCCAATATCCCTGTCTGATCTCTCTAGACTAACCTACTGTCCCAATCTCCATGTCTGTATGATCTCTCTAGACTAACCTACTAACCCAATCTCCCTGTCTGTCTGATCTCTCTAGACTAACCTACTAACCCAATATCACTGTCTGTCTGATCTCTCTAGACTAACCCAATATCCATGTCTGTCTGATCTCTATAGACTAACCTACTAACCCAATATCCCTGTCTGTCTGATCTCTCTAGACTAACCTACTAACCCAATATCCCTGTCTGATCTCTCTCTCAAACTCCCTCCCATCTGACCTTGCTAAATGTTCTCCCCCCATTTCCTTCTCTCGCTGACCACAATATGTGGTGGACTTTCTGCCTTTATTGTGTCCTCTTATAATTTCATTAATGCATGTTGTAGTTTGTTACGCGGTTTTAATTTGTTATTGTCTAATAAACAAGTCAAAGTCTGACCTACCTTGCTGAGTTTCTCTCCCTTCCTTTCCTCCCTCGGACCCACCTTGCTGAGTTTCTCTCCGTCGCTGTGGGGGATGAGCGTCTTGAGCGATTGGAAGCCGGAGTTGATGCTCTGCATGCGCCGCCGCTCGTTGCTGTTGGCGATCTCCCGGCGGATCCGCCGCTCCTGGTCGCGCGCCGTCTCGGGGGTCAGGGGAATGTTCGCCAGGCTGGGGGGGAGGAAGAGAAGAGGTCGTAAGGTTACACAATAGGGGTCAAAGGTCCACAGAGTAGATATCAAGCGAGATCTTCAAGTTGACCTCTATTAGTCAGTTTTGAATGGAGTATAAATTCAAAACATGAATGAACCTACTGTGCGCAACAGCGCAGCCATGTATGAACTATCAAAACAAGCCAGAAAACAAAGCTTTGTTGAGCTTTCAAAACAGAACCTCTGTGATGGTCAATTTCAATGCTAAAAATACAGTAACAACCATGTCATGTGCCATGCTCCCTACGTACCAAGCTGACTGTGCCCTGAGAAAACAGCATGAAAGTGCAGAACAGGCTTTGATGCCGTTTTCTTATAACACCCTAGCAGACGCTTCACAGGGCCCACTGCACAACACAATGCTGACTTTCCTGCTAGAACCCCTGGCCAAACCCCATTGTTTCTGACCTCTGAATCCACGGAACACAGCCTGTGAGAATTCCAACCAGAAAAGCGTTTGTCATCCTGATTTGTTCAGCATGGCTCCCACACAGATTCCATTTGGGATGGGAAATGTCTAATTGAACTTCCACATCCTCTGTATCTAATGGGAGTATCACTGAAGCTTTATAGTAGCAAGGCTCTTATCAGTACTGACTCAGCTGCCTCAGAGCAAACACAGGGAACAATTGTGCAGACACAGATGGGGAGAGAGACCGTGTCTGCTGTTTCCTTACAACCCAGAAACCAGCCAGCAAACACAGCCTCTGCCAAATCACGACTGGGTGGTAGCGAATAGCAAGCCCAGTCACAAATACAACCACCATAGCTTGACAGACTAGGAACAGTATATTAGATGAGTTGCTTTAAACAGGGTCCCCAAATTATAGCAACATTAACATAATAAACATTAAAGTATTATCATAATAAATACACATTTGTAAGTGAGGAATCATGTTTGAGAATGTATTATGACCAAATGTGCACTTCAAAGACTAGAATTGAGTGTTGCTTGGACAATGTTATGCAAAATCCTACATTTGGAATTTTACACAATTCGAAAATAGAACTACATGTCCCAGACCACGTGCGCAGACCACACTTTATCCTTCATCTCCGCCTCCCTGTCTACTAAAGGTTGCAAATGCATCGACTGGCCTTCCACTATACACACCCCCTAATTAAAAAGACCACTATTAATTTCTCAATCGGTTGCGGAAAGCCTCGCGGCGACACAATCAATTTCAAACGGTCCAATCTGTTTTAGAATGTATCGCGACGCTACACTACTGCGTTCAAAAACACTAATCGAGTCCTCCGCCATTACAACAATGCGACTGCTTCCTCTTACATGCGGCGGCATGGCTGAGCTGCGGGATAAAAGACGCAGTGCATACGGTAGAGTGCACCAAAATGTGGCCAGGAATACCAGCGAAACTGCGAATTCGTTGCACAAATGCGATTACTTAAACTTTCACCGTGAATTTTACATAAATGATCAGGAAATGTGAAGTTACTGGAGGGAAGACTACGACAGATCCCTCACCACTTTAGCACAAGCATGGCCGCACTGCCCACAATAACTTCAGCGCGCTCCCCAACGAACTGAACAAACAGTACCCTCTAGGACTTGTGAGCTAAACATGCATAACAAAGGTGCGACACCTTTGTTATACATGTACTACCTCTCTTGCTCCTATGTAAATTAGTATACTTATCCAAAACATAACGTAACCGTTGGGAAAATTTCAAAATAGCCAGGGATCTCTCAGAAGAGCAGTAGCGTGGTGTGCATGTAACCACGTGGGGTATGTTTGTTAGCTACTAAATGTCTAGATTTCGCTAAAGTAAAGGTAAAATTAAGTTACATATGAATGTACTGAATCGTCTTCTACCTAATATGAGTACTTAATCGATATTCAATAAAGGTAAATGTCTCGCTCTCTGACAGTGGGTCGTGTACAGTACACAATAACATACAGATCAAATCAAGCATGTTGCCACGCCACAGTCGCTAAGTGCGCACCACAAGCAGAGATAAACAAATGATCATATAAAATAATGCGAAATAGTTAAAGTGCACACACACCTGCAAAGACCCCCAATCACTTCCTTCTCCGTTTTCCTAAAATGTTGCAAGGAGGGCACCTTCTGTGCTGGTACCATGAAATACTCCATGCTTTCCTCTCCAGTTGTGTGTCCCCCGGTTCAAATGAATTACCGCACAAAATATGTTCCAGTTGCAAATTCCCTTGCTCATAAATCTAGAATAATTTCATAATTCGGAAATTTCCTTATGTGGTAGCAGAGCAGTCGGAGTTGTAACGTTACTCTACTTCCAGCTGATAGGGTTCCCTCGTTGTGTGGCGCTCTCAATCTCTCTCTCTTTCCTTCTGCATGTACGTGTATGTGTGTAGTTGCAGCTGATCGGATGTCTTTCAAGGCGGGAAACAGCTGGTAGGAATCACACAGCACTACCAAAAGCCTCCTTCCGCGGACAGAGGGACTGCATCATGTAAACAAAGGATTATTTAAATCATCTACACTGGAGGGGGCGAGGCACGAGTCTGGTGGATTAAATGATAGCCACAAATGTATAATTGTTACCATTGAGTGATACGGATCACTGATGCCATATCTCGAATCCTAGTAGCCTAATCTACAGTTATTAAGACATTATCTATTTTATGAGGATTTCCCATGTAAATTAGGAAAAAACATTTTTTTTTGCATGCGTCACTTTGTTATTTTAAATCTACGATGTTTTTCGAAATGTTAACGATAGAGCGGAGGAAACCAGTCTGTTGTAGGGGCACTGGTCTCCTCCCACTATGAAGCGAACAAGCGGGATCAGCTGACGAGTTGGCAGGGCTCACAAAAACAGCAACAAACTGTGGGGGGTGGGCTCGAGTGGGGAGAGGAGCGAAGGGAAACAGCGCCGAGAGAAAGAGGCTGACATTGAACAGCTGAATGTGTTCACCATTTTGGGTGTAGGAGAGGAGGAGAGTTACCTAATCGCCACTCCTGCCTTGTTGGTGCGTGCTGTGCGAGCAGAACAGAACTCGAGCCACAAAATGGGAGCAGTACCCTTGCACCCGGAAATGTGTGTAGTATAAGCGTGTGTAGCAATGTTACAATGTTGGTAAATTTCACGGCTGATCATTCGCTGCTGCAACAATTGTTACACTTGCTGCTGTTGCTGTGTACAATGTTGCATGACAGGCTATTGCGGCGTTATAGTATAGCGCCATCTTTCTCCCAAAACTGCAGGCACTCCGCAAGTTTAGCACAGGATCATTTAGCTACTTATTGACACGCCCCAGCTATTGCTTTTCCTATGCTATTAGCGATGAATAGTCTTTATATGACATCATAGATAGGCTGGACCTAGATTCATTGATAAAAAATGAAAGCCTGCAGTCAGCTGGTTTAGCTTCTAGGCTAAAGGAGCTCACTGGGTGGTCAGGCTACATCCTGATATGGAAAAGGAAGACCTGGCGCATGTCCAGCAGCATGATGCAGCATGCAACATACACAATATTGCAGATGACATTGACAATACACAACTATTTTCAGCTACTAAAGAGACTTCATCTATTCCACATTCCTATGTAACTTTAATACTGTGCCCATATGATCTGAATGGTCTGAATAACATACCTGTAATAAATGGAGGGCAGGAATGATTAGAGCATTTTGCATTATTTCAGAGAACATTGTTAGTGTCATAGCCTATACACATAATTATAAGCAAAGTAGCCTATTACATAACTAATATGGTTAACCATTAAGAGCCTAAACGCATGACTCCAGTCTCGTTTCTGATTCTGCCCTTCACACCTGAATCTGAGCATTCCCAACAGTGTTTATTCAGTAGTCTACCTAGTCATAAAGCAAATGAACAACTGGATACGTTTTACAGGAGCAAAAAACCCTCTGCAACAAATATAACATACTGTACATCGGTAAAGGTGGTAGTTAATCTGTTATTACATATTTTTGCAGCAGTCATCATTGCTCATAGGGCTACACTTCTCCTCCAGTACACTGGTAACACACACACAAACACACACAGGCCCTGGAGGACAGCCAGGGACACTGGCATAATACCACAAAAGGACGAAGGCAACACAGTTGAACAGGAATATAATGAATTAGTTAAGTGTCATGTTCATACCCTTCAGTCTAACATGAACATCATATGTGTGTGAACATGTTGCTTGGGGGCTATTGTTATATGTTATAATGTTATCTGTTACAAGTTATTTTGCATATATTTACTTTAAAGTTTCTAATATAACAGGTTCACGCAAGCTGATTTATGCACATAGGCCTACACTTAAAGGCTATACAGTCAAGTAATGTTGTCGACCTGCCATTGTGTTTAGAGTTATGTGATAACTGTCTGTCTGGTGGCTGTGGTGCTACACACAACTTACCCTTCACCTTAAATAACCTGTTGCATGGCTGTTTTCATCAATAATAATTATTAACACATTAATATAGGCTAGGTTTATTTGTGTACTTTAGTGGGAGTGTATTTGCCCATGAATGTAACATTTTTGGATGTACCACTAGGTACCAGCCACTATAGGTCCAAAGAGTTCTGTACACAACGTAGGTGTTGCATAACTTCATTGTTACTTAACGTATGCCCCAGACATATTTACCCATATTTTCCCCGAGACAGACGTATTCACCCAATATCATGCACAATTTACATGATCAATGATGAAGTTATGTTGGACTTGATCATTAGTCCTAGTCTTGGGAGAGCTAGACATATGTGCAACCCAGCACTAAAATACCAGACACAACTGGGCGTTCACAATTTCCTGTTACTGACCCGACCTCTGGTGGTTGGATGAGGTAAAACAATGTTACTGGTTCAACACTTACCTGAAACACCATAATTGCTCTGGGGTTTTTGGTACTCCGAGGCAGTGTGTCGGAGTTCTCCCGAAGCAACACAAGTGGGCTATACCTAATGGTGCACTGCAATAATTATTAGGGCTATGGGCCTAGGTATGTGCCACCTATTGCAGTAGGAATTCATTGACTTGGTAGGTAGCCTAAGTACATTGATTGTTCCCTGTAATTTCCTAAATTAATTTAGTAATTGAATAACAATAGACAAAAATATAGGTTTTATATAGGTATATTTATAATAGTACTATTTTCTCCCATCATCTCTAATAAACTGAACGCGAATGAATAGAAAATAAGCACATGTCACTTATAAGACACCAAAACAATTAAGAAACACGTTTGTTGAATATAAAGAAGTTAACGGGTTAAATGTGAGCACCAAATATGTGGCAAGGAGTTTTTTTTAAAGAAGCTCAGCAATTTCCTGTTTAAACTTGGGGAAACAGAGACGTGTCCAGTAACACAGATGCGTTAAAACATGCAAACCAATTGTCTCCTAACATAAATATCCATTCTTATTTTTATGTATGGGTCATTGTAAGAGTTAAAGCGGGTTAAAGAAAAATGTTCAGCAAGGAAGGAGAGAGACTTGTTTTGAGAGGAGCTGAGGACTGACTGCCCATGGTGGATGGGCGGAGCAGGAAGCATGCGCTGAGCTGGCAGAGCCGGGGCTAGTCTGCTGCGCGCGAGGAGAGGGAGATCACGGGCTGGCTCGGGTCCTCTCAGACAGACGCGGGGAGACCACCTTACCAATCACGTCTCCTTGAGGACTAAATAGGCGAGAACAGAAAAGAGCAAGAGAGAGAGTGAGAGACAGGGAGAAATAGAAGAATAGAAAGCTATAAGGACAACACCTCCGTTTGTAACCACAGGGAGTCGGCATCTGGAAACATAACGAGCGAAGAAGACCCCCCCCCCTCGCGACATCTCTCGGCTCTGTATCTCCCAGCGCACCCCTCCTATAGCCTACTCCCTGGAGAACGACCACCCATTGAACACCCTAATTGACCAGCGTTGCCATTAAGCGATGCACTTTGAATCCAAGACGAAACCGAACGCGTAATTTTGATGCACATTTAACAACCAGTGATCATAATTTTCCAAAACGGAACAGTTTAGACTATGGATACAGTTTTGGGTGTTTAGCCTAAATTTAACGGGTTTCTGGCGACGTGAAATTATCTCATCCCCGGTAACTGACATCAACACTATACTTTTATCTCGTATTGCTTGTGGAAGAGTCTTATCATCTTCGTTTTATTCCATTTTCCATTTTCTTTTTCAAACCAATGGTCTGGGAACGGACCGCCTCACTCAACACATACTATTTCATTTAGACGTGTCAGCTTCGTTTAGCGCTTTGAACGAGGACAACATTACAGAATTGCAAGGGGAAATTGTCATCGAGAGTATTTTGCACAAACATACTGAGTGGAAAGTTTGTTGCCGGAGAGGGAATAGATCGGAGACATCTCGGCCATATCCACGGGATTTTTCCCTAAGGTAAGCCCGTTGCCTTTAGCCTACAACTCCCCTATATCCTTCCCTCTATCCTTCTCTGTGTGTCGGGTTATTGTTACACTGGATGACATATAGGCGTTACATAATTTGCACGTGCAGTTCGTTCCCGTATGGTATATTTGATGTTTGTTAATGTGGTCTTGTGTGTCCGAGATAGTCGCTGAAATGTGAAATGGGCAGAGTTCAAGGAGGACAGGGCGGACTGACCTAATTTCTGAGTCCACAGCGGTGCGCCAGCCCTGCTCCGTTGTCCAGAGCCGCCGCCGCTCCGCCTGGACTGCCTGTCATATCTTTATACACTGGCCATGGCGTAGGCCTACGTGCACCGCCAGCGTCTGCAATTTACAAAGACACCGTGTCATTCCTCATATTCATAGGGACACGACATGTCTGCTTGACAGTCACACCCAACAAAAAGTAGAATTCCCCCAGAAACACATTTTCAGAGCGCGCGTGGCAAGCGAGGCCTACTCTCCTTGTGGGGTTGCTTCGCCTCAAATAGTGAAGCCATATGCGCGGGGCATGTCAAGGATTTCAGTTCTGCGAGATGATGGAATGGAATCCGATTCAGAACCAGAAGCAGAACATTATCGGTGTTATTCCTACCATCACATCAGTTTACTGTGATACATTATCAATATTCAAAGCCTTAAACAAAAATATGCTATTGCAAACCCTAAAGACACAATGTTCTCTCATAACATCAGGTGAACAAACAACACTGGGATCCAATAACGGCACTGTCATGAAATATCACCATTGTTATGTTGCCAGTTCCCAATTTAACAAAACTTAATTCAGCGTTGCTCTCAAGGGCCAAGCACCCAAACCAATAGCAGACCAGGACAGCTACACTGTACTGGGCAATGGGGCAGCAGATGATCTGTGTGGGCAGAAGCCTGGATAAAGAGGCTATTTTCCTCCAATTAAGCAATTGCTCTGTCCCTGCGCCTAATGGTGTGCACATTTGGAGCTCGGGGAGCAGGTTTGGGACAGAGCCTCTCCCGATTGGCTGCCTCCCATTGTCCCAGATGAGGCCAGGGAAAAGGGCTTAGGCCTGCCAAGGCAGAATACAGTTAACCAACCCATGAGGAGGCCTGATCATTATAAAACATTACATTATGAACCCAGGCATACTCTTTCTGAGGGGGGTTGGATTGGAGGGGGTTGGTTGGGGGCTGGATGAATGTTTGAATGTTTTCAAGGGGTTGTTGTTTTTGAATATGTTTCTTAAGTGTGTGTGTGTAGCCTACTGTGTGTCAAACAGACAGTGAGCATATCATATCATATATAGAGACTCACTGGAGGGAGGTCTGGCTGGGGGCCCACTGGAGGTTTTGGGGAAGAAGAACAGGAAGAGAAGGGGATATTGACTCTCCTAGAGAGTTGGCTCCCACCCTAGCCCCCTGGCCACCATTTCATCCATAATACTGCTGTGAACTATGAGACTATGTGTGAGGGCCGTATTCCAGGTGCTGTTCACATCTACATAGACACAGGCACGTGCATGTGTACACACACATGAAGACACAGAAAAAAACACACATACGCATGAACGCACGCACACCCAAACAGGAACGCACGAACGCACGCACACACACACACACACACACACACACACACACACACACACACACACACACACACACACACACACACACACACACACACACACACACACACACTACATGACTCTGTTTATCCAATCAGCTGATGAGCGACAGACTGAGAGATGACTGAGATCAGTTCTCATGAGGGTTAGCGGTTTTCATCAGACAGCAGCATGGTTAGCCAGCATGGTAATGATGTTCCCACTCACTACAGTATTCACTGCTGCTCTCTGTGAGGCAGTCAGTCAGTCGGTCAGTCTGGCCACAGGCCAGATGTCCACTGATGTCCAGCTGTGTATCTCTGTGGTGGTGATCCTATTCCAAGGTCTCACACCTCAATAGTGTGTGTGTGTGCATGTGTGCATGTGTGCAAGAGACATATTGCTGGGTATAACCACATAGACAGCCAACCAAGAGACATGTTGCTGGGTATCACCACATAGACAGCCAACCAAGAGACATGTTGCTGAGTATAACCACATAGACAGCCAACCAAGAGACATGTTGCTGGGTATAACCACATAGACAGCCAACCAAGAGACATGTTGCTGGGTATAACCACATAGACAGCCAACCAAGAGACATGTTGCTGGGTATAACCACATAGACAGCCAACCAAGAGACATGTTGCTGGGTATAACCACATAGACAGCCAACCAAGAGACATGTTGCTGGGTATAACCACATAGACAGCCAACCAAGAGACATGTTGCTGGGTATAACCACATAGACAGCCAACCAAGAGACGTGTTGCTGGGTATAACCACATAGACAGCCAACCAAGAGACGTGTTGCTGGGTATAACCACATAGACAGCCAACCAAGAGACGTGTTGCTGGGTATAACCACATAGACAGCCAACCAAGAGACATGTTGCTGGGTATAACCACATAGACAGCCAACCAAGAGACATATTGCTGGGTATAACCACATAGACAGCCAACCAAGAGACATATTGCTGGGTATAACCACATAGACAGCCAACCAAGAGACATGTTGCTGGGTATAACCACATAGACAGCCAACCAAGAGACATGTTGCTAGGTATAACCACATAGACAGCCAACCAAGAGACATGTTGCTGGGTATAACCACATAGACAGCCAACCAAGAGACATATTGCTGGGTATAACCACATAGACAGCCAACCAAGAGACATGTTGCTGGGTATAACCACATAGACAGCCAACCAAGAGACATGTTGCTGGGTATAACCACATAGACAGCAAACCAAGAGACATGTTGCTGGGTATAACCACATAGACAGCCAACCAAGAGACATGTTGCTGGGTATAACCACATAGAACTATAAGGCTTTCTTTCTTTGGGCCAAGCTAAGAAATGCACACTAAAAATGAATGTAAGAGATATATTTCCCCCAGATTATGTATGTTGGTAGGATGTAAAGCATATAGCAGTCCTGACTTCTTTTGGCCAGAATATAAATTCCTACTAAACTGAATGGAAGAGCCATGGTTCCCCAAGATGACAGGCAAGAGGTAAAGAATATCAGGCTCATCATTCAACAATAGCCTACACACAGCAAAATATCAAAATCAATAGAAACCACATTCCTGTTGTTGAAAGTACCAACAGATGCTAGAACCTTGAGAATGGTTTACCAAGAAAAAACGTCCAAACGGACTAATTCAAGTTAAAAAGGAGTAGGACGTCCAAACAGACTAATTCAAGTTAAAAGGAGTAGAACGTCCAAACGGACTAATTCAAGTTAAAAGGAGTAGGACGTACAAACAGACTAATTCAAGTTAAAAGGAGTAGAACGTCCAAACAGACTAATTCAAGTTAAAAGGAGTAGAACGTCCAAACAGACTAATTCAAGTTAAAAGGAGTAGAACGTCCAAACAGACTGATTCAAGTTAAAAAGGAGTAGAACGTCCAAACGGACTAATTCAAGTTAAAAAGGAGTAGGACGTCCAAACAGACTAATTCAAGTTAAAAGGAGTAGAACGTCCAAACAGACTAATTCAAGTTAAAAGGAGTAGGACGTACAAACAGACTAATTCAAGTTAAAAGGAGTAGAACGTCCAAACAGACTAATTCAAGTTAAAAGGAGTAGAACGTCCAAACAGACTGATTCAAGTTAAAAAGGAGTAGAACGTCCAAACGGACTAATTCAAGTTAAAAAGCAGTAAAACGTCCAAACAGACTAATTCAAGTTAAAAAGGAGTAGGACGTCCAAACAGACTAATTCAAGTTAAAAAGGAGTAGAACGTCCAAACAGACTAATTCAAGTTAAAAAGGAGTAGAACGTCCAAACGGACTAATTCAAGTTAAAAGGAGTAGAACGTCCAAACAGACTAATTCAAGTTAAAAGGAGTAGAACGTCCAAACAGACTAATTCAAGTTAAAAGGAGTAGAAAGTCCAAACAGACTAATTCAAGTTAAAAAGGAGTAGGACGTCCAAACAGACTAATTCAAGTTAAAAGGAGTAGAACGTCCAAACAGACTGATTCAAGTTAAAAAGGAGTAGAACGTCCAAACGGACTAATTCAAGTTAAAAAGCAGTAAAACGTCCAAACAGACTAATTCAAGTTAAAAGGAGTAGAACGTCCAAACAGACTAATTCAAGTTAAAAAGGAGTAGGATGTCCAAACAGACTAATTCAAGTTAAAAAGAGTAGAACGTCCAAACAGACTAATTCAATTTAAAAAGGAGTAGATCGTCCAAACAGACTAATTCAAGTTAAAAAGGAGTAGAACGTCCAAACAGACTAATTAAAGTTAAAAAGGAGTAGAACGTCCAAACAGACTAATTCAAGTTAAAGAAGTAGAACGTCCAAACAGACTAATTCAAGTTAAAAAGGAGTAGAACGTCCAAACAGACTAATTCAAGTTAAAAAGGAGTAGGACGTCCAAACAGACTAATTCAAGTTAAAAAGGAGTAGGACGTCCAAACGGACTAATTCAAGTTAAAAAGGAGTAGAACGTCCAAACGGACTAATTCAAGTTAAAAAGGAGTAGAACGTCCAAACGGACTAATTCAAGTTAAAAGGAGTAGAACGTCCAAACGGACTAATTCAAGTTAAAAGGAGTAGAACGTCCAAACGGACTAATTAAAGTTAAAAAGGAGTAGAACGTCCAAACAGACTAATTCAAGTTAAAGAAGTAGAACGTCCAAACAGACTAATTCAAGTTAAAAAGGAGTAGAACGTCCAAACAGACTAATTCAAGTTAAAAAGGAGTAGGACGTCCAAACAGACTAATTCAAGTTAAAAAGGAGTAGGACGTCCAAACGGACTAATTCAAGTTAAAAAGGAGTAGAACGTCCAAACGGACTAATTCAAGTTAAAAAGGAGTAGAACGTCCATACGGACTAATTCAAGTTAAAAGGAGTAGAACGTCCAAACAGACTAATTCAAGTTAAAAAGGAGTAGAACGTCCAAACGGACTAATTCAAGTTAAAAGGAGTAGAACGTCCAAACTGACTAATTCAAGTTAAAAGGAGTAGAATGTCCAAACAGACTAATTCAAGTTAAAAAGGAGTTGGAGCACTCATCAAAAAGGCAGAGATTGATTTCTTATTGCTCACTTTAATCCACTAGAACCTGCACCACTGAAATATAACCAGGTAAGACAAGCAAAGAGAACTGTTAGCCGAGCGCTTTTAAGGCTCTCACACCTCGCACCGAATGTGGATCTACCGTTTATCTTCAGATCGTTCAGCCCGCTGTGTTTTAGGGACGACCCGCTGTAGATGTCGGACTGCCGTCCTTTTTCACGCGATTCTACAAGTTAAATCGGTGCGCACTCGGTTTGCAAATGACATTCAGAGGTGCTAAGTACTCTGAGCCAGCAGATGCTATTGGTGTGACTGAGCCTTTACTCTGTGGCTTGTTTAAACTTTCAGTGTCACAGCCACTGCTTGGAGAATGGAGAGCCCAGTTAGACACTCTGTGACTGCGTGTGTCTGATTTAATATCTCAGTGGGATGCCAATAGCAGCCAGTGGATTACGGTCGGGCTGAAAGGCAACGCAGCAGCAGGGGGTCCTGGATTAGAGCGGCCAGTGAATGGCGAGGCACGCAGTGGAGACAAGTGGGGACAAGCCGAGACAACTCCCTCACACTCACACACTTATCAGCACCGCGAGGGACTCCAGGAGAAGCCCAACCACTTATCTGGAGCTATGGATCCTCGTGGCGGGAGTGTCACCCGCTCAATCACAGGGTTCAGTCAAGAGGCTGGGTTTCCAAAAGCCTTCCTAGCTAAGGTAGTAGTTTAGTTCTCTTGAAAGCTAAGGCCGGGATTTAAACAAACCGCAATCCGTAGACAGCGTACTACACTTGACATTTAAAGACCATTTCCCTCTACTTCTCCCATGTTTCTTCTCACTTACACAAGCGTTTAACACACCGTTTCTTGGTTTAAAGCAGTGGTATTCAAACTTTATTGGCGGGAACCCCATTTTTTTGCCAGAATTTCTGACAACCCCGCCCCACCCCAAATCTAATGATACAACTTTAAAACATGCAAATTCTTATTTTCACATCAAAAATAACCTTAAATTCTTTAAATGTTTCTCTCAAAATTAAGAGAACCAATAAAAACATTTACTCCCCCCAAAATATTTTTCTAATGATCTTTCTCAAAAACTTTTGTATATTGTCCCATAAAATAATCTGTACTCTATTTTTTGTTGTTGACATTTGGCGACCCCACTGCAATAGGTGTCGTGACCCCGACTTTGAATACCACTGTTTGAAAAGAACTCGATGTGATAGAATGACTGACATTATCATGTGAGAGCTACTGTTCCTGAGCTTTTCTTCTGGGATATTAAGTATGTTGCTGTCTATGTCTATCTACACTGAGTGTAAACTATCAAAATAAAGAAAGTCGCACACTCCATGTATAAACTCCCAGAAATGTAATGGGTATTTACCAATGTTTCGGCATCACTGTGCCTTCCTCAGGGTCTGTGATGCCGAAATGCTGGTAAATACCCATTAAATTGCTGGGAGTTTATACATGCAGTGTGCGACTTTCTTTATTTTGATAGTTTATAGTTTATTGGCCGTTAGTCAGCACCTCCACACAAACTATTGTTCTGGGTGTGCGCCAGCTCATGTTTTTTAATCTACTATTATCTACACTGAGGGTACACAACATTATGGACACAACATTAAGACAGTTGAGACATGGATTGTGTGTGTGTGCCCTTCAGAGGGTGATGGGCAAGACAAAATATTTAAGTGCCTTTGAACGGGGTATGGTAGTAGGTGCCAAGCACACCGCTTTTTAAAAATCTAGAACTGCAACGCTGCTGTTTTTTAATGCTCAACAGTTTCCTGTGTGTGTCAAAAATGGTCCACCACCCAAAGGACATCCAGCCAACCTGACACAACCGTGAGAAGTATTGGAGTCAACATGGGCCAGCATTCCTGTGGAACGCTTTTGACACCTTGTAGAGTCCATGCCCGGATGAATTGAGGCTGTTCTGGGGGCAAAAGGTGGGAGGGGTGTCCTTAATGTATTGTACACTCAGTGTGTATCTATACGTCTATCTATCTATACTTGTCAGAAAGGGAAAGTGACTGGTGCTGCTGTGACGTCTGTGACGGTGAGCTGCAGGGATTGTCCCTCCATGGAGTTGAGAAATGGGATTGAGGGTATAAAATGATGTGTCTCTGATGGGATTTTCAGGCCTCAAGTAAATCCTGTTAAATTGCAGTTTATTTGTGTACGTGTCTGTTTGTTTGTGTGTCAGAGAGAGAGAGAGAGAGAGAGAGAGAGAGAGAGAGAGAGAGAGAGAGAGAGAGAGAGAGAGAGAGAGAGAGAGAGAGAGAGAGAGAGAGAGAGAGAGAGAGAGAGAGAGAGAGAGAGAGAGAGAGAGAGAGAGAGAGAGAGAGAGAGAGAACCTACTGAACTCTCAGTCAACTGTGCTTGTTGGGACAACTCGGCTGCCACCTGTTTTGGAGGGAAACAGAATCACAATATCAGAGATGAGCAGCTTAATAAAACACAGCCGTTTCTACCAACTGCTGTGAGGAGTTGGAATGGAATGTTACTGTGTTAAACTGATCACAGCGATGGCGGTAGAATTCTTACTAACTTTGGAATCATCTACAGGTGGAAATGATTATGTGTTGCTGTCAGAGTCACAATGGTAACCATACGCACACAGGCACACACACGCACACAGGCACACACACACACGCACGCACGCACACACACACACACACACACACACACACACACACACACACACACACACACACACACACACACACACACACACACACACACACACACACACACACACACACACACACACACACACACACACACACACACACACACACACACACACACACACACACAATATGGTGGCTGGTCTCGCTGTCTCCAGCCCAGCCACAGACTCATGGTGCAGATTGAGACTCCCTATAGGGAGATACAAACAGTTCACATGCATCTGAAGGAAGGGGGAATCATACATGAAGAGAGAGAGCAACCCACATTACCACACCTCATAGACAGAAGTCAGGATACAGTAAAGATGATTTAGTAGGCTACATACAGATTCCTTAGTTGTATCACTAACAGTGATGACAATATGGGAGGGTCTACAAGCCTAGCACGTGAGACTAGCTGTATACTCATAGGGTTGGTTTCCCAGACACAGATTAGGACTAGTCCTGACTAAAAAGCATTCTCAATGGAGAATCTCTATTAAATGTGCTTCTTTGGCCAGGCAATAGGCTTAATCTATGTTTGGCCATACTATCTGCTGCTATGAGACTGGGAGTAGGTGACACACACATATTGTGGATAGTTTCGACATGAGGTGTCTGTGTGGTGATGGCCAGCCAGCCTCCTGGACCTACACAGAGAGTAGAGACAGAACTGCCATAAAGACCGTAGCGAAACCTGACTCACTCGAGCTGAGAGGAGAGGGCTCCTATTCACAAATGGTCTATTTTGGGCTGGCGGTAAGGAGGCGCAAGTGTCAAACGCACGTTAGTTTGCAATTTCGTCTTGTAAAAACTGCCGCATGGCAAAAAATATTTGAGGTGTGTCCTTAAAAACACGTGCCAATACGGCAATTTCAGTGAGCCTAACTGGGGATATTTAAGAGCGACTTAAAGCTGATCATAGAGGTATTGTAATTGGTTGTGGTTTTGATTTTGCCAGTGGAGGCGCACACAGTAGCATAATATACATCACCAATGTTTATTAAAAAATCACAAGCAGCAAAACAGTCATTTCCCTTTTTATATTGGACATTATTTTTGTCCAGCTTCTGTGAAACGTTTGTACTCATTATGTGCGATTCCCATTGCATGAATGGTGTCAGTGCCTGTAGGAAGCCTGTTTAGGAAAATCAAGTTATTTAAAAAATGCTTCTTCCACTTGTCACGTTCCTGACCTATTGTTCCTTTTTCTTTTATTTATTTAGTTGGTCAGGGCGTGAGTTGGGGTGGGTTGTTTTTGTGTGTTTTGTCTAGTCTATGGGGTGTTGTATGTGTATGGGGCAGAGTAGAGTATAGTTGTCTAGTTATGTCTATGGCTGCCTGGATTGGTTCTCAATCAGAGACAGCTGTCATTCATTGTCTCTGATTGGGAGCCATATTTAAGGCAGCCATAGGCAGTAGGCTTGTGTGGGTAGTTGTCTATGTATGTTCTATGTTGCATGTGTGCACTTAGTTCAGTTTAGCTTCACGATTGTTTGTTTTGTTCATTTTGTAAGTGGTTGTTTTTTCCTTCATTAAAGAAGATGTATTTTTCACGCGCTGCGCCTTGGTCCTCTCTCTCCCTTTGACGATCGTGACACCACTTTTCTCTGTAGGACCTAACTGTCAAATCGTGGGAATTCCGATCGATGTCTGGGGTGCCGAATCTGCTTGTAGGCTATATTTACCTGTTTGTTTGTTTACTTGTCACATGGTAAAGTCTCTACTGGCCATAGATAGATATATTTGGGAGCAGTAACGGTGAGTGGACATTCCCCCTTTCTTTTCACTCATGTGAAAAGTTTGGATGTGCGTAAAACCCCCTGTAGTCTACGTTGTTTTAGGCCTAATATTATAAGCCCACGGTGAGCTTTAAAACAAGTTGTTTAGTTTTATTCCATTTTGATTGGAATTATTCACTGTGTTTTTAGATGTTACCAATAGTGAATGTAATCTGGCTTATTGACAACGTTAGACACGTCCATGGCTCAGACATAATGCATTTTACAGTAGGCTTAAATCACTGGGAATGCTATGTTAACAATATATTTACATATTCAAGCCATGCAATTACTGTTCAAAAACATATTCAACATATTTAGCAAATATGGGATAGGCCGACATTTTGTTATTTTGTTTGTGTAGACTATTTAACAAAATAGGCTACAACGGACTAATATTCGAATCGGCGTGGATGACAACACAATACATAAAAGACTGTAAAAACACAACTTCAAGAAGACACATATTTAGCCATTCTGATTGGCCATTGAGGGGTCAAGCCTAACACACATTCAACCTGTTTATTCATCAAAGCCCAGCTCTTTCACTTCTCCGCCCTGTACTGCGTCCTTAATTCTGGTTATGAAAATAGAATAAATATTTCTGACACCCCGAACATATAGCTACTGCCAGTGCTTAGATTTTCCATTGCATTAGGTTTGCTAAAATAGAGCCGTAGGAGTGCTGATCTAGGACCAGTTTCATATTTTAGATCAAATTGAATAAGATTACATGGTTGGGGGAACTGATCCTAGACCAACCCTCCCACGCTTTATAAATATGGCCCATTCACCCCTGGGCTCGTCTTCAGACTATAGAAGTGCTGATCTAGGACAAGTTTTGCCATTTAGATTATAATGAATATTATTACTTGGACAAGTGGGGGGGATCTGATCCTAGATCAGCACTTCTACTCTGAGTTATGAATTTGGGTCCAGGCCAGTAAAACCACCCCTATCTGGCTGGGCCTCGGCCCCGACCCTCCCAGCCCACAGACCATGCATACCTCTCCAGTTAAACTGTAACCACTAATCACAACAAGGCCTCGCCGTTTCCTCCTTGGAACAGATCATTCATATACTCGGGAGGTTGTTTCATTAAACTGCATTAACTGTAGTCCCCCCAGTCCTGATCACCTGAATGGGATGGGACGTCCCAGAAGAGAACAGTTGAAGTCAGGAACTAAGGTAGGATATGCCATGGTGAACTTGAAGGCTCTCCTGCCCTATGGGTTCAGTGCTGTTTGTCTGCAGTGCTGCATTTCCAAAATAAACACTGACAATTCTGTGCCTCACCCCCAGGCACCACCCCACCCTACAGTACCTCTCTCTCCCTCCCTCCCTCCTCTACCTCCAGCTGCCCTGTGTTTCTGGAGTGGGAGAACTGCAGCTCTGAGACATCTTAGAAACAATAGACAGACCAGACAACTTGATGGGGGAAAGTCGGAGTATTAACACAGAAGACAGGAGGGAAGCCAAAGTTATAACAAAAACAGAAATTAACAAAACAATGGAGAGGAGTTCATTTGATGAAGTTCTTTCTAGGTTTTTTTCTATAGTTTGTTGGTTGACAATAACAGTAATAACAGACAATAACAGCAATGACTATGTAATATAGGTCATACTGAACATTAAGCTCCCAAATGAGAGCTCTGCATCTAGAGCTTGCAAGAGCTCTAAAACGGTATGAGATCTCTACTATACGAGCTCTGAGCATTAGACAAAGTTAGTTGCATTCAATCCTTTCTAGGTTTTAATCCCTAGGTCATACTTAACATTTAGCTTCCAAATGAGAGCTCTGCATCTAGAGTTTGCAGGAGCTCTGATGAGTAACATCTATTTTTTTACAAAACTATACTATGCATTCTCTACTGCAGCGCTTGCAAACACTCTAAAGCCGTCTTAGAGCTCTAATATATGATCTCTAGCAGTAACATTAACATTTAGTTACCAAATGAGAGCTCTACTATATGAGCTCTGGTCAGTAACATTAATTACCAAATGAGAGCTCTACTATTTAGAGCATGCAGGAGCTTTAAAGGTGTCTGAGAGCTCTACTATATGAGCTCTGGTCAGTAACATTAATTACCAAATGAGAGCTCTACTATTTGAGCTCTGGTCAGTAACATTAATTACCAAATGAGAGCTCTACTATATGAGCTCTGGTCAGTAACATTAATTACCAAATGAGAGCTCTACTATATGAGCTCTGGTCAGTACCATTAATTACCAAATGAGAGCTCTACTATATGAGCTCTGGTCAGTACCATTAATTACCAAATGAGAGCTCTACTATTTGAGCTCTGGTCAGTAACATTAATTACCAAATGAGAGCTCTACTATATGAGCTCTGGTCAGTACCATTAATTACCAAATGAGAGCTCTACTATTTGAGCTCTGGTCAGTAACATTAATTACCAAATGAGAGCTCTACTATATGAGCTCTGGTCAGTACCATTAATTACCAAATGAGAGCTCTACTATATGAGCTCTGGTCAGTACCATTAATTACCAAATGAGAGCTCTACTATATGAGCTCTGGTCAGTACCATTAATTACCAAATGAGAGCTCTACTATTTGAGCTCTGGTCAGTAACATTAATTACCAAATGAGAGCTCTACTATATGAGCTCTGGTCAGTACCATTAATTACCAAATGAGAGCTCTACTATTTGAGCTCTGGTCAGTAACATTAATTACCAAATGAGAGCTCTACTATATGAGCTCTGGTCAGTAACATTAATTACCAAATGAGAGCTCTACTATTTGAGCTCTGGTCAGTAACATTAATTACCAAATGAGAGCTCTACTATATGAGCTCTGGTCAGTAACATTAATTACCAAATGAGAGCTCTACTATATGAGCTCTGGTCAGTAACATTAATTACCAAATGAGAGCTCTACTATTTGAGCTCTGGTCAGTAACATTAATTACCAAATGAGAGCTCTACTATTTGAGCTCTGGTCAGTAACACTAATTACCAAATGAGAGCTCTACTATTTGAGCTCTGGTCAGTAACATTAGTTACCAAATGAGAGCTCTACTATATGAGCTCTGGTCAGTAACATTAATTACCAAATGAGACTATGTAGAGCTTGCAGAAGCTCTAACGCTGTCAGAAAGCTCTGCGGTAGGGTACAGTCATATGCTAGCCTGACAGCAGCAGTTTAACTGGGACCACAGATGGTTTGTATTATTATTTACTTACGTGGCCAACACTCTCCCTGGATTCTCCGGTATACAGACCCACAATAATATAGATCTATTATAACGCTGCAGCAATGCAATATGTAAATATAAGGAAGGAACGTGAATATGTACAGGTGTAGGATCTTAATTTGATCACCCTGTTGTTGCAGGAAATGCAAACTTGTAACGTATTCAAGGCTAAAAAGGCTTTTAAAGTTTGGAATTTCCACTCTAAAATGTCAGACTTGATTTGCTCTAACTAAAAATGTATCAACCCCTACAAAAAGTCCATGAATTTCCTGTTGCTGCAGGATTATTTTTCTGCAGTGAGAATCTGGTCGAATTAAGATTCTACATATGTAAATGTGTGTTTGTTCTAGGGGAGAGAGAGAGTGGAGTGAGAGGAGAGAGAGTGTGGAGAGAGACAATGATATTCAATAAGTGGCTGAGGAGAAATAGAAAGACAGATTGAAAGAGGGAGTGATTCTGTAAGGGGGATGAGAAAGGACGGAGGGAGGGAGGAAGAAAGAAAAAAAAGTGTATGAGGCATTTGTGAGAGAGAAACAAGGCCCTCAAGTCTGGGCCTGGTCTTGGCTCTGTGTCTGCCTGTGCCTGGGCAAATCCCATTCCTGTCAGCAGAGAGCTCCCTCTGAGGCTCTGCCCTTGCCCCGCCTCTTCACTCCTCCTCCTCCACCCACCTCCCATGCCTGACTCCCTGTGACTCCTTCTGTCTCTTTTTTTTAACTCCCTCCTCTTTCACTTTCTCCTTCCCTTCATTCTTTCTCTCCCCTCCCTCCGCTCCTCCCCTCATTCCTCTCCTCCCCTGCTCCCCTACACCCACCTTCTGACTTCAGCTCCCCCCTCTCTCCCTCCTTCTCTTTCATTCCCTCCGTTTCTACCTCCTTTTCTTTCTGTCTCCCCCACTTTCAATGAGTTCCCAGCTCTATAACTATATAACTCCTGCAATACACAAGACATTATTAATCGTATAGACATACTGTATGCAGAGAGGAAAACACAGTTTGGTCTGTAACTATTTACCCTCAGTATGGGGATGTTGCCAGCACAAATTTTATTCATATGTGCCCCATAGCTGTTTTCTGCCAATGTGGGAACTTATATAAGTTTGGAAAGTCTATGCAGATGTCATGTAAAAAAACAGCCATTCAGCATCTCTTGGACGACAATAGAAGTTGAATAAACAAATAAACAAAATCGACATAAGTTTATTTCTGAAAAATAGCATTCATCAGAATATGCGGTGCAGATGTTGCCATGTAAATAGAATGACTAGAAAGGACAGTCCCTTTCACGTCAATGTTCGGTGATGGGTGGACACCTACTCAGCCTACTAACCAGCTGATGCTGAGCTAGTGAGGACGCTAGATACCGGATCCTGGATGCTGGCTCTGTAAAGGAAGTGACAGTTCACGTCTGTCCTCCTCCCACTCTTTAACACTGTCAGCTGACTCACACTCTCATAACGTTGGAGATCCAAAGCTCTGTCCATCACCCGGCCGCCATCCAGTAGAAAACATTGCTCTTTTTTAAAACATATAAATATGTCAGAGCCGGCATCGTTCTCTCTAGGGCTCCATACTGTTCCCTATGTCAGAGCCGGCATCGTTCTCTCTAGGGCACCATACTGTTCCCTATGTCAGAGCCGGCATCGTTCTCTCTAGGGCACCATACTGTTCCCTATGTCAGAGCCGGCATCGTTCTCTCTAGGGCTCCATACTGTTCCCTATGTCAGAGCCGGCATCGTTCTCTCTAGGGCACCATACTGTTCCCTATGTCAGAGCCGGCATCGTTCTCTCTAGGGCTCCATACTGTTCCCTATGTCAGAGCCGGCATCGTTCTCTCTAGGGCACCATACTGTTCCCTATGTCAGAGCCGGCATCGTTCTCTCTAGGGCACCATACTGTTCCCTATGTCAGAGCCGGCATCGTTCTCTCTAGGGCTCCATACTGTTCCCTATGTCAGAGCCGGCATCGTTCTCTCTAGGGCACCATACTGTTACCTATGTCAGAGCCGGCATCGTTCTCTCTAGGGCTCCATACTGTTCCCTATGTCAGAGCCGGCATCGTTCTCTCTAGGGCTCCATACTGTTCCCTATGTCAGAGCCGGCATCGTTCTCTCTAGGGCACCATACTGTTCCCTATGTCAGAGCCGGCATCGTTCTCTCTAGGGCACCATACTGTTCCCTATGTCAGAGCCGGCATCGTTCTCTCTAGGGCTCCATACTGTTCCCTATGTCAGAGCCGGCATCGTTCTCTCTAGGGCACCATACTGTTACCTATGTCAGAGCCGGCATCGTTCTCTCTAGGGCTCCATACTGTTCCCTATGTCAGAGCCGGCATCGTTCTCTCTAGGGCTCCATACTGTTACCTATGTCAGAGCCGGCATCGTTCTCTCTAGGGCTCCATACTGTTCCCTATGTCAGAGCCGGCATCGTTCTCTCTAGGGCTCCATACTGTTACCTATGTCAGAGCCGGCATCGTTCTCTCTAGGGCTCCATACTGTTCCCTATGTCAGAGCCGGCATCGTTCTCTCTAGGGCACCATACTGTTCCCTATGTCAGAGCCGGCATCGTTCTCTCTAGGGCACCATACTGTTCCCTATGTCAGAGCCGGCATCGTTCTCTCTAGGGCTCCATACTGTTCCCTATGTCAGAGCCGGCATCGTTCTCTCTAGGGCACCATACTGTTCCCTATGTCAGAGCCGGCATCGTTCTCTCTAGGGCTCCATACTGTTCCCTATGTCAGAGCCGGCATCGTTCTCTCTAGGGCTCCATACTGTTCCCTATGTCAGAGCCGGCATCGTTCTCTCTAGGGCACCATACTGTTACCTATGTCAGAGCCGGCATCGTTCTCTCTAGGGCTCCATACTGTTCCCTATGTCAGAGCCGGCATCGTTCTCTCTAGGGCTCCATACTGTTCCCTATGTCAGAGCCGGCATCGTTCTCTCTAGGGCTCCATACTGTTCCCTATGTCAGAGCCGGCATCGTTCTCTCTAGGGCTCCATACTGTTCCCTATGTCAGAGCCGGCATCGTTCTCTCTAGGGCTCCATACTGTTCCCTATGTCAGAGCCGGCATCGTTCTCTCTAGGGCTCCATACTGTTCCCTATGTCAGAGCCGGCATCGTTCTCTCTAGGGCTCCATACTGTTCCCTATGTCAGAGCCGGCATCGTTCTCTCTAGGGCTCCATACTGTTCCACTTCCTTTCTTCCATGTTTCCTTCCCTAAGCAGCACACGTGAAGTGTGTTAAGTATTGTGTGTAGTATTGTGCGTGTAGAGCAGAGTAGAGTATGGGAGTGTTAACTTCTTCTTCTCTGGTACTGAATATATCCGGAGTATGTTTAATGGAACACAGCGGAACAGAGCAGAGATAGAAAGACAGATTATAGCTTTTTTTAATGCCCATGTTTGGAGAGATCTTTCTAGATTATCGCACAAACACACATAAGGATGCACACACTCATACGCACTCACGCACGCACGCACACACACACACCCCTCCCCTGCAGGCTCTCCCCTGCCTGGTTGGCTTTGCAGAGGCAGACCTCCCCTGCAGGCTCTCCCCTGCCTGGTTGGCTTTGCAGAGGCAGACCTCCCCTGCAGGCTCTCCACTGCCTGGTTGGCTTTGCAGAGGCAGACCTCCCCTGCAGGCTCTCCCCTGCCTGGTTGGCTTTGCAGAGGCAGACCTCCCCTGCAGGCTCTCCCCTGCCTGGTTGGCTTTGCAGAGGCAGACCTCCCCTGCAGGCTCTCCCCTGCCTGGTTGGCTTTGCAGAGGCAGACCTCCCCTGCAGGCTCTCCCCTGCCTGGTTGGCTTTGCAGAGGCAGACCTCCCCTGAAGGCAATACAGCAGAAATGAGCACAAGGTCAGAGAAGGAATGTAGAGGAATGGCACCTGCCCAACCCATTTAAAACACCAGGACAAACACACAGGCACACACACACACGCACGCACGCAGGCAGGCAGGCAGACAGACAGACAGACAGACAGACAGACAGACAGACAGACAGACAGACAGACAGACAGACAGACAGACAGACAGACAGACAGACAGACAGACAGGGTAGTTGCTCTGGATAGATTCAGGGTTCACAGGTGGTGTTTTAAGGCTTTAGTCACATTGTTGAAGTCAAACAGTCATCACACAGGTGACCCTGGCCGTGACCCCACTCGCCAAGGGTGTCTCAGGGGGAGTTGGGATATGTAAAAAACTGAATCTAATTCACACATGCGTATTAATACATACTTGTATTCATGTGTGAAATAGGACAAGTATAAGCACCCCCAAAAGGACTATATTATTAGGTATGGTGTGGGATAGATAGTATTGTGTGGGGTTACCATTCAGGTTGCAGGATCTATGGCTGAAAGGTAGAGGATATGACCTTCTGTAGGCTAAGCTTTGGGTGAATGCTGTTGGATCTATAAGAATCTATGTATTGGGGAGATATAGGAGATGGTTATAGCATGTGAAGGGTATAGGCTTCGGGTGTGCAAACAGCCAACCACTGTGGCTGAACTCTCCATGAGATCTGTTCGTAATGTTCCCTCCCTCTGTGGTGAAATCCAGAGAGCCAGCCAGCTGTAAGCCACTGGGTAATGTTCCAAAAGTCTGCTCTCTCTCCCACGCAGTTAACAGCCCACTGGCCTGGGGATTAATAGGGATGACTAGCGTTTGGAAAGAGTGGAAATTGTGCATGATAAGGAACGACACCCTCTGCCATATTTCAGCACCAGTTTGGAGGGGGACCAGGGGCGAGAAGGTTGGACCCTCGCAGTGACAGCATGAGGAAGGGGGGGACTGGTGGGCCGAGACCAACTAGAGCAGCTTGAAGGCATCCGCATTCTGCCCAGACCAAACAGTTCAGAAGACCTTGTGCATATATTAGGACCACTTTTTTGTTCGTTTTTGTTCGTTTTTGTTCGTTTTTGGGCTGTTCGTGCACACAACACTTTTTCTCCAGGCAAGCTGAAGTCGACGCCCCTTCGTCTGTGATTGGTCAACTGTAGAGATTCTTCAATAAAGTCTGCTGCAACTTAATAACACAAGGTCCGTTCTGCTCTCCCCTCCCTGGGAAGCTGAGTTCTTCTTCAATAGCCAGGGTAACATGATAGGAGCTACAGCTTTATGAAGCAGCTCCTCGGGAGTGGCGCTGTGGTGTCCAGGCTTTCACTGTGGTCGGACACGTAGAATGTAAAAAGAGGGTGTAAAGTTACCAGTTCAGAATTCCTGGGCCGGCGCGCCCTGTCCCTGGGGGGAACCGGGTGAGGGGAGACACCTGTGCACCAGCCACGCTACGTTAGTGCTTAGTGTCAGCATCGAGAGGAGAGGGGGGACGGAGCACCAGATGTGCAGCAGGGGGCAGAAGCTCTGGCCAGGATGTGTTTGTGTGTGTGTGGGTGTTTTCAGGCTCCCAAAAGCAAAGCATATTGAGATGGGAAGAAAACAGGAAGAAGGAGAAACACAAAAACAGCAGAGAGCAATTAGCAGACAAACTGACGTATGTGTGTGTGTGTGTGTGTGTATGTGTGAAAGAGAGAGAGAGAGGGCTGGGCGGTCGACGTGGATGGGATGGTTTAGCCTCCAATGAGAGAGGGAGAGAGCCAGACTGTACTGTGGGATCATTGGAGATAGCTAGCATCTTTAAAAATGGGGGTGTCCTCCTCAGTATTGGTGTTCCCTACCTCTGTTTCTCTCCTTCTGCCTGCCTCTTGTAGCCTTTCTCTCACACACGCTCGTAGGCATATGTAGGAACATGCACGCACGTAGGCAGGCGAGCACACACACACACACACACACACACACACACACACACACACACACACACACACACACACACACACACACACACACACACACACACACACACACACACACACACACACACACACACACACACACTGTTCTCTTCCTTCTCTGTGGGTCTGACAACTTTACTGTAACCTGTTTTCTCCTCTCTTCTCCTCACACGGGGCGCCTGTTTTCTCCTCTCTTCTCCTCACACGGGGCGCCTGTTTTCTCCTCTCTTCTCCTCACACGGGGCACCTGTTTTCTCCTCTCTTCTCCTCACACGGGGCGCCTGTTTTCTCCTCTCTTCTCCTCACACGGGGCGCCTGTTTTCTCCTCTCTTCTCCTCACACGGGGCGCCTGTTTTCTCCTCTCTTCTCCTCACACGGGGCGCCTGTTTTCTCCTCTCTTCTCCTCACACGGGGCGCCTGTTTTCTCCTCTCTTCTCCTCACACGGGGCGCCTGTTTTCTCCTCTCTTCTCCTCACACGGGGCGCCTGTTTTCTCCTCTCTTCTCCTCACACGGGGCGCCTGTTTTCTCCTCTCTTCTCCTCACACGGGGCGCCTGTTTTCTCCTCTCTTCTCCTCACACGGGGCGCCTGTTTTCTCCTCTCTTCTCCTCACACGGGGTGCCTGTTTTCTCCTCTCTTCTCCTCACACGGGGCGCCTGTTTTCTCCTCTCCTCTCCTCACACGGGGCGCCTGTTTTCTCCTCTCTTCTCCTCACACGGGGCGCCTGTTTTCTCCTCTCTTCTCCTCACACGGGACGCCTGTTTTCTCCTCTCTTCTCCTCACACGGGGCGCCTGTTTTCTCCTCTCTTCTCCTCACACGGGGCGCCTGTTTTCTCCTCTCTTCTCCTCACACGGGGCGCCTGTTTTCTCCTCTCTTCTCCTCACACGGGGCGCCTGTTTTCTCCTCTCTTCTCCTCACACGGGGATCCTGTTTTCTCTGAGTGATACCTCCCTCTTTGCCCCCCCCTCTCCCAAAAGCCTGGCAGCCAGACAAGGTCAACATGACAGCTTTTTTCTCTCCCTCTTTATCGGTCTCTCTGTTTCTGTGTCTTAGTTCAGCTGAGCGACAGGCTCCTTCCTAACACTGAGAGCCTTTCATCTTCTGGAGAGAACGAGAGGGAGGAGAGAACGAGAGAGAGAGTTAGCGGGAACGAAAGAGCGAGTGAGGGAAGTGAGAGAGAGGGGTAGCAAGAGAGAAACAGAGAGAGATGGGAGGGAGTGAAAAAGAGAGAGATAAAAAGGGAGAGATAGAGAGAGAATAGGAACAAGGCCAATAGACAGATGCAGAGGGACAGATGGAGGGAGAAAGAGATGGCAGGAGAGAGATAGAGGGGCATAATGGGTGCACTCAACTCTGATTTAACAAGTAGGCATGAAGCTTTTGTCAGAAAGATGCCAAAGTGGGACCTAACTAAAAATCTTCCAGAAATGGGAGTATACTAAAACCTCATATAACCACACCAGAGGGGTTGGGTCAACCACTCTTTCGTATCGTCTGAGATCCCCAAAGATTGGAAAGCTGCCGCGGTTATCCCCCTCTTCAAAGGGGGAGACACTCTAGACCCAAACTGCTACAGACCTATATCTATCCTATCCTGCCTTTCTAAGGTCTTCGAAAGCCAAGTTAACAAACAGATGACCGACCATTTTGAATCCCACCGTACCTTCTCCGCTATGCAATCTGGTTTCCGAGCTGGTCATGGGTGCACCTCAGCCACGGTCAAGGTCCTAAACGATATCATAACTGCCATCGATAAGAGACAATACTGTGCAACCGTATTCATCGACCTGGCTAAGGCTTTCGACTCTGTCAATCACCACATTCTTATCGGCAGACTCAACAGCTATGGTTTCACAAATGACTGCCTCGCCTGGTTCACCAACTACTTCTCAGATAGAGTTCAGTGTGTCAAATCGGAGGGCCTGTTGTCTGGACCTCTGGCAGTCTCTATGGGGGTGCCACAGGGTTCAATTCTCGGGCCGACTCTTTTCTCTGTATGTATCAATGATGTCGCTCTTGCTGCTGGTGATTCTCTGATCCACCTCTACGCAGACGACACCATTCTGTATGCTTCTGGCCCTTCTTTGGACACTGTGTTAACTAACCTCCAGACGAGCTTCAATGCCATACAACTCTCCTTCCGTGCCCTCCAACTGCTCTTAAATGCAAGTTAAACTAAATGCATGCTCTTCAACCGATTGCTGCCCGCATCTGCCCGCCCATCCAGCATCACTACTCTGGACGGTTCTGACTTAGAATACGTGGACAACTACAAATACCTAAGTGTCTGGTTAGACTGTAAACTCTCCTTCCAGACTCACATTAAGCATCTCCAATCCGAAATTAAATCTAGAATCGGCTTCCTATTTCGCAACAAAGCATCCTTCACTTATGCTGCCAAACATACCCTCGTAAAACTGACTATCCTGCCGATCCTTGACTTCGGCGATGTCATTTACAAAATAGCCTATAGTGCCATCTGTTTTGTCACCAAAGCCCCATATACTACCCACCACTGCAACCTGTATGCTCTCGTTGGCTGGCCCTCGCTTTATATTCGTCGCCAAACCCACTGGCTCCAGGTCATCTATAAGTCTTTGCTAGGTAAAGCCACGCCTTATCTCAGCTCACTGGTCACCATAGCAGCACCCGTAGCACGCGCTCCAGCAGGTATATTTCACAGGTCACCCCCAAAGCCAATTCCTCTTTGGCCGCCTTTCTTTCCAGTTCTCTGCTGCCAATGACTGGAACGAATTGCAAAAATCACTGAAGCTGGAGACTCATATCTCCCTCACTAACTTTAAGCAGCAGCTGTCAGAGCAGCTCACAGGTCACTGCACATGTACATAGCCCATCTGTAAATAGCCCATCCAACTACCTCATCCCCATACTGTTATTTATTTTGCTCCTTTACACCCCAGTATCTCTACTTGCACATTCATCTTCTGCACATCTATCACTCCCGTGTTTAATTGTAATTATTTCGCCACTATGGCCTATTTATTGCCTTACCTCCCTAATCTTACCTCATTTGCACACACTGTATATAGACCTTTTTTCTGTTGTGTTATTGACTGTGTGTTTGTTTATTCCATGTGTAACTCTGTGTTGTTGTTTGTGTCGCACAGCTTTGCTTTATCTTGGCCAGGTCGCAGTTGTAAATGAGAACTTGTTCTCAACTAGCCTACCTTGTGAAATAATAAAAAATATGACCCTGGACCAGTGGTTATCTACCCACTCCCCTTTAGACACTAGGCTGCTCTGGACCAGTGGTTATCTACCCACTCCCCTTTAGACACTAGGCTGCTCTGGACCAGTGGTTATCTACTCACTCCCCTTTAGACACTAGGCTGCTCTGGACCAGTGGTTATCTACCCACTCCCCTTTAGACACTAGGCTGCTCTGGACCAGTGGTTATCTACCCACTCCCCTTTAGACACTAGGCTGCTCTGGACCAGTGGTTATCTACTCACTCCCCTTTAGACACTAGGCTGCTCTGGACCAGTGGTTATCTACTCACTCCCCTTTAGACACTAGGCTGCTCTGGACCAGTGGTTATCTACTCACTCCCCTTTAGACACTAGGCTGCTCTGGACCAGTGGTTATCTACCCACTCCCCTTTAGACACTAGGCTGCTCTGGACCAGTGGTTATCTACTCACTCCCCTTTAGACACTAGGCTGCTCTGGACCAGTGGTTATCTACTCACTCCCCTTTAGACACTAGGCTGCTCTGGACCAGTGGTTATCTACCCACTCCCCTTTAGACACTAGGCTGCTCTGGACCAGTGGTTATCTACCCACTCCCCTTTAGACACTAGGCTGCTCTGGACCAGTGGTTATCTACCCACTCCCCTTTAGACACTAGGCTGCTCTGGACCAGTGGTTATCTACCCACTCCCCTTTAGACACTAGGCTGCTCTGGACCAGTGGTTATCTACCCACTCCCCTTTAGACACTAGGCTGCTCTGGACCAGTGGTTATCTACTCACTCCCCTTTAGACACTAGGCTGCTCTGGACCAGTGGTTATCTACCCACTCCCCTTTAGACACTAGGCTGCTCTGGACCAGTGGTTATCTACCCACTCCCCTTTAGACACTAGACTGCTCTGGACCAGTGGTTATCTACCCACTCCCCTTTAGACACTAGGCTGCTCTGGACCAGTGGTTATCTACCCACTCCCCTTTAGACACTAGGCTGCTCTGGACCAGTGGTTATCTACCCACTCCCCTTTAGACACCAGGCTGCTCTGGACCAGTGGTTATCTACCCACTCCCCTTTAGACACTAGACTGCTCTGGACCAGTGGTTATCTACTCACTCCCCTTTAGACACTAGGCTGCTCTGGACCAGTGGTTATCTACCCACTCCCCTTTAGACACTAGGCTGCTCTGGACCAGTGGTTATCTACTCACTCCCCTTTAGACACTAGGCTGCTCTGGACCAGTGGTTATCTACCCACTCCCCTTTAGACACTAGGCTGCTCTGGACCAGTGGTTATCTACTCACTCCCCTTTAGACACTAGGCTGCTCTGGACCAGTGGTTATCTACCCACTCCCCTTTAGACACTAGGCTGCTCTGGACCAGTGGTTATCTACCCACTCCCCTTTAGACACTAGGCTGCTCTGGACCAGTGGTTATCTACCCACTCCCCTTTAGACACTAGGCTGCTCTGGACCAGTGGTTATCTACCCACTCCCCTTTAGACACTAGACTGCTCTGGACCAGTGGTTATCTACTCACTCCCCTTTAGACACTAGACTGCTCTGGACCAGTGGTTATCTACCCACTCCCCTTTAGACACTAGGCTGCTCTGGACCAGTGGTTATCTACCCACTCCCCTTTAGACACTAGGCTGCTCTGGACCAGTGGTTATCTACCCACTCCCCTTTAGACACTAGGCTGCTCTGGACCAGTGGTTATCTACCCACTCCCCTTTAGACACTAGACTGCTCTGGACCAGTGGTTATCTACCCACTCCCCTTTAGACACTAGACTGCTCTGGACCAGTGGTTATCTACCCACTCCCCTTTAGACACTAGGCTGCTCTGGACCAGTGGTTATCTACCCACTCCCCTTTAGACACTAGGCTGCTCTGGACCAGTGGTTATCTACCCACTCCCCTTTAGACACTAGGCTGCTCTGGACCAGTGGTTATCTACTCACTCCCCTTTAGACACTAGGCTGTTCTGGACCAGTGGTTATCTACCCACTCCCCTTTAGACACTAGGCTGCTCTGGACCAGTGGTTATCTACCCACTCCCCTTTAGACACTAGGCTGCTCTGGACCAGTGGTTATCTACCCACTCCCCTTTAGACACTAGGCTGCTCTGGACCAGTGGTTATCTACCCACTCCCCTTTAGACACTAGGCTGCTCTGGACCAGTGGTTATCTACCCACTTCCCTTTAGACACTAGGCTGCTCTGGACCAGTGGTTATCTACCCACTCCCCTTTAGACACTAGACTGCTCTGGACCAGTGGTTATCTACCCACTCCCCTTTAGACACTAGGCTGCTCTGGACCAGTGGTTATCTACCCACTTCCCTTTAGACACTAGGCTGCTCTGGACCAGTGGTTATCTACCCACTCCCCTTTAGACACTAGGCTGCTCTGGACCAGTGGTTATCTACCCACTTCCCTTTAGACACTAGGCTGCTCTGGACCAGTGGTTATCTACCCACTCCCCTTTAGACACTAGACTGCTCTGGACCAGTGGTTATCTACCCACTCCCCTTTAGACACTAGGCTGCTCTGGACCAGTGGTTATCTACCCACTCCCCTTTAGACACTAGGCTGCTCTGGACCAGTGGTTATCTACCCACTTCCCTTTAGACACTAGGCTGCTCTGGACCAGTGGTTATCTACCCACTCCCCTTTAGACACTAGACTGCTCTGGACCAGTGGTTATCTACCCACTCCCCTTTAGACACTAGGCTGCTCTGGACCAGTGGTTATCTACCCACTCCCCTTTAGACACTAGACTGCTCTGGACCAGTGGTTATCTACCCACTCCCCTTTAGACACCAGGCTGCTCTGGACCAGTGGTTATCTACCCACTCCCCTTTAGCACTAGGCTGCTCTGGACCAGTGGTTATCTACCCACTCCCCTTTAGACACTAGGCTGCTCTGGACCAGTGGTTATCTACTCACTCCCCTTTAGACACTAGGCTGCTCTGGACCAGTGGTTATCTACCCACTCCCCTTTAGACACTAGACTGCTCTGGACCAGTGGTTATCTACTCACTCCCCTTTAGACACTAGGCTGCTCTGGACCAGTGGTTATCTACCCACTCCCCTTTAGACACTAGGCTGCTCTGGACCAGTGGTTATCTACCCACTCCCCTTTAGACACTAGGCTGCTCTGGACCAGTGGTTATCTACCCACTCCCCTTTAGACACTAGGCTGCTCTGGACCAGTGGTTATCTACCCACTCCCCTTTAGACACCAGGCTGCTCTGGACCAGTGGTTATCTACCCACTCCCCTTTAGACACTAGACTGCTCTGGACCAGTGGTTATCTACCCACTCCCCTTTAGACACTAGGCTGCTCTGGACCAGTGGTTATCTACCCACTCCCCTTTAGACACTAGGCTGCTCTGGACCAGTGGTTATCTACCCACTCCCCTTTAGACACTAGGCTGCTCTGGACCAGTGGTTATCTACCCACTCCCCTTTAGACACTAGACTGCTCTGGACCAGTGGTTATCTACCCACTCCCCTTTAGACACTAGACTGCTCTGGACCAGTGGTTATCTACCCACTCCCCTTTAGACACTAGGCTGCTCTGGACCAGTGGTTATCTACCCACTCCCCTTTAGACACTAGACTGCTCTGGACCAGTGGTTATCTACCCACTCCCCTTTAGACACTAGGCTGCTCTGGACCAGTGGTTATCTACCCACTCCCCTTTAGACACTAGGCTGCTCTGGACCAGTGGTTATCTACCCACTCCCCTTTAGACACTAGGCTGCTCTGGACCAGTGGTTATCTACTCACTCCCCTTTAGACACTAGGCTGCTCTGGACCAGTGGTTATCTACCCACTCCCCTTTAGACACTAGACTGCTCTGGACCAGTGGTTATCTACCCACTCCCCTTTAGACACTAGGCTGCTCTGGACCAGTGGTTATCTACCCACTCCCCTTTAGACACTAGGCTGCTCTGGACCAGTGGTTATCTACCCACTCCCCTTTAGACACTAGGCTGCTCTGGACCAGTGGTTATCTACCCACTCCCCTTTAGACACTAGGCTGCTCTGGACCAGTGGTTATCTACCCACTCCCCTTTAGACACTAGGCTGCTCTGGACCAGTGGTTATCTACCCACTCCCCTTTAGACACTAGGCTGCTCTGGACCAGTGGTTATCTACCCACTCCCCTTTAGACACTAGGCTGCTCTGGACCAGTGGTTATCTACCCACTCCCCTTTAGACACTAGGCTGCTCTGGACCAGTGGTTATCTACTCACTCCCCTTTAGACACTAGACTGCTCTGGACCAGTGGTTATCTACCCACTCCCCTTTAGACACTAGGCTGCTCTGGACCAGTGGTTATCTACTCACTCCCCTTTAGACACTAGACTGCTCTGGACCAGTGGTTATCTACCCACTCCCCTTTAGACACTAGGCTGCTCTGGACCAGTGGTTATCTACCCACTCCCCTTTAGACACTAGGCTGCTCTGGACCAGTGGTTATCTACCCACTCCCCTTTAGACACTAGGCTGCTCTGGACCAGTGGTTATCTACTCACTCCCCTTTAGACACTAGGCTGCTCTGGACCAGTGGTTATCTACCCACTCCCCTTTAGACACTAGGCTGCTCTGGACCAGTGGTTATCTACCCACTCCCCTTTAGACACTAGGCTGCTCTGGACCAGTGGTTATCTACTCACTCCCCTTTAGACACTAGGCTGCTCTGGACCAGTGGTTATCTACTCACTTCCCTTTAGACACTAGGCTGCTCTGGACCAGTGGTTATCTACCCACTTCCCTTTAGACACTAGGCTGCTCTGGACCAGTGGTTATCTACCCACTCCCCTTTAGACACTAGGCTGCTCTGGACCAGTGGTTATCTACCCACTCCCCTTTAGACACTAGGCTGCTCTGGACCAGTGGTTATCTACCCACTCCCCTTTAGACACTAGGCTGTTCTGGACCAGTGGTTATCTACCCACTCCCCTTTAGACACTAGGCTGTTCTGGACCAGTGGTTATCTACCCACTCCCCTTTAGACACTAGACTGCTCTGGACCAGTGGTTATCTACCCACTCCCCTTTAGACACTAGGCTGTTCTGGACCAGTGGTTATCTACCCACTCCCCTTTAGACACTAGACTGCTCTGGACCAGTGGTTATCTACCCACTCCCCTTTAGACACTAGGCTGCTCTGGACCAGTGGTTATCTACCCACTCCCCTTTAGACACTAGGCTGCTCTGGACCAGTGGTTATCTACCCACTCCCCTTTAGACACTAGGCTGCTCTGGACCAGTGGTTATCTACTCACTCCCCTTTAGACACTAGGCTGCTCTGGACCAGTGGTTATCTACCCACTCCCCTTTAGACACTAGGCTGCTCTGGACCAGTGGTTATCTACTCACTCCCCTTTAGACACTAGGCTGCTCTGGACCAGTGGTTATCTACTCACTCCCCTTTAGACACTAGGCTGCTCTGGACCAGTGGTTATCTACCCACTCCCCTTTAGACACTAGGCTGCTCTGGACCAGTGGTTATCTACCCACTCCCCTTTAGACACTAGGCTGCTCTGGACCAGTGGTTATCTACCCACTCCCCTTTAGACACTAGACTGCTCTGGACCAGTGGTTATCTACTCACTCCCCTTTAGACACTAGGCTGCTCTGGACCAGTGGTTATCTACTCACTCCCCTTTAGACACTAGGCTGCTCTGGACCAGTGGTTATCTACTCACTCCCCTTTAGACACTAGGCTGCTCTGGACCAGTGGTTATCTACCCACTCCCCTTTAGACACTAGGCTGCTCTGGACCAGTGGTTATCTACCCACTCCCCTTTAGACACTAGGCTGCTCTGGACCAGTGGTTATCTACCCACTCCCCTTTAGACACTAGGCTGCTCTGGACCAGTGGTTATCTACCCACTCCCCTTTAGACACTAGGCTGCTCTGGACCAGTGGTTATCTACTCACTCCCCTTTAGACACTAGGCTGCTCTGGACCAGTGGTTATCTACCCACTCCCCTTTAGACACTAGGCTGCTCTGGACCAGTGGTTATCTACCCACTCCCCTTTAGACACTAGGCTGCTCTGGACCAGTGGTTATCTACTCACTCCCCTTTAGACACTAGGCTGCTCTGGACCAGTGGTTATCTACTCACTCCCCTTTAGACACTAGGCTGCTCTGGGCCAGTGGTTATCTACCCACTCCCCTTTAGACACTAGGCTGCTCTGGACCAGTGGTTATCTACCCACTCCCCTTTAGACACTAGGCTGCTCTGGACCAGTGGTTATCTACCCACTCCCCTTTAGACACTAGGCTGCTCTGGACCAGTGGTTATCTACCCACTCCCCTTTAGACACTAGACTGCTCTGGACCAGTGGTTGTCTACCCACTCCCCTTTAGACACTAGGCTGCTCTGGACCAGTGGTTATCTACTCACTCCCCTTTAGACACTAGGCTGCTCTGAGTCAATGCTGACATTCAGAATCAATGATGGAATAGCAGAGGACCAATTGAGTGGCAGGATCATTTACTAAGACCAGTGCAAACAAGCAGCAAGGGCGCTTGGGAGTGATCAGGCATGGTGACAGAGAGTGGGAGTGATCAGGCATGGTGATAGAACGATGGAAATGCACATTTGTTGTGTATTTGAGTTTTAAAAAGGCTTCTAAAGTTTGTCATTTCCTCTTAGAAGTTTCCGATTTGATTTGCCGTAAAGAAAAACTTATTAACCCCTACAAAAATGTCCATTAATTATAATCCACATAGTAATTCACATATCCTGTTGCTGCAGGATTATTTTCCTGCTTAAGCAAACTGGCTCAAATTAAGATCCTACATTTGTACGGTCGTGGCCAAAAGGTTTGAGAGTGACACAAATATACATTTTCACAAAGTTTGCTGCTTCAATGTCTTTAGATATTTTTGTCAGATGTTACTATGGAATGCTGAAGTATAAATACAAGCATTTCATAAGTGTCAAAGGCTTTTATTGACAATTACATGAAGTTGATGCAAAGAGTCCATTTTTGCAGTGTTGACCCTTCTTTTTCAAGACCTCTGCTATCCGCCCTGGCATGCTGTCAATTAACTTCTGGGCCACATCCTGACTAATGGCAGCCCATTCTTGCATAATCAATGCTTGGAGTTTGTCAGAATTTGTGGGTTTTTGTTTGTCCACCCGCCTCTTGAGGATTGACCACAAGTTCTCAATGGGATTAAGGTCTGGGGAGTTTCCTGGCCATGGACCCAAAATATCAATGTTTTGTTCCCCGAGACACTTAGTTATCACTTTTGCCTTATGGCAAGGTGCTCCATCATGCTGGAAAAGGCATTGTCCGTCACCAAACTGTTCCTGGATGGTTGGGAGAAGTTGCTCTCGGAGGATGTGTTGGTACCATTCTTTATTCATGGCTGTGTTCTTAGGCAAAATTGTGAGTGAGCCCATTCCCTTGGCTGAGAAGCAACCCCACACATGATTGGTCTCAGGATGCTTTACTGTTGGCATGACACAGGACTGATGGTAGCGCTCACCTTGTCTTCTCCGGACAAGCTTTTTTTTCCGGATGCCCCAAACAATCAGAAAGGAGATTCATCAGAGAAAATTACTTTACCCCAGTCCTCAGCAGTCCAATCGCTGTACCTTTTGCAGAATATCAGTCTGTCCCTGATGTTTTTCCTGGAGAGAAGTGGCTTCTTTGCTGCCCTTCTTGACACCAGGCCATCCTCCAAAAGTATTTGCCTCACTGTGCGTGCAGATGCACTCACACCTGCCTGCTGACATTCCTGAGCAAGCTCTGTACTGGTGGTGCCTCGATCCTGCAGCTGAATCAACTGTAGGAGACGACCCTGGCGCTTGCTGGACTTTCTTGGGCGTCCTGAAGCCTTCTTCACAACAATTGAACCGCTCTCCTTGAAGTTCTTGATGATCCGATAAATGGTTGATTTAGGTGCAATCTTACTGGCAGCAATATCCTTGCCTGTGAAGCCCTTTTTGTGCAAAGCAATGATGATGGCACATGTTTCCTTGCAAGTAACCATGGTTGACAGAGGAAGAACAATGATTCCAAGCACCACCCTCCTTTTGAAGCTTCCAGTCTGTTATTCAAACTCAATCAGCATGACAGAGTGATCTCCAGCCTTGTCCTCGTCAACATTCACACTTGTGTTAATGAGAGAATCACTGACATGATGTCAGCTGGTCCTTTTGTGGCAGGGCTAAAATGCAGTGGAAATGTTTTTTAGGGATTCAGTTCATTTGCATGGAAAAGAGGGACTTTGCAATTAATTGCAATTCATCTGATCACTCTTCATAACATTCTGGAGTATATGCAAATTGCCATCATACAAACTGAGGCAGCAGACTTTATGAAAATGTATATTTGTGTCATTCTCAAAGCTTTTCTCCATGACTGTACATACAGATCTGGAGCCAGCTAGCTTGGCTTTGATATTCATTTGATATTACTGTATATTATGAATGTCTGTTGAGAGAGACTAGGTCCCCCGTCCCACCTTGGGATGACCCACACCAGACATGACTCATTCAAATGATAGTTTACTCCAATAGCATTTCATGATGGGTCTAGTATTGAGTCAAAAACAAGTAGTTTACCCCAAGTGGAAAAGAGTGGGATATGACTAGATTGACGCCGTAAAAATGAAGCCATTAAGTTTTATTGTGGGACTTTTTCTTTTCTCACTCTTTTCAGCCTTTAGTCCTGACAGCTCCTCCTTCCCTTTCTCCTTCTTTCTTTCTTTCTTTCTTTCTTTCTTTCTTTCTTTCTTTCTTTCTTTCTTTCTTTCTTTCTTTCTTTCTTTCTTTCTTTCTTTCTGTCTTTCTGTCTTTCTGTCTTTCTTTCTTTCTTTCTCTTTCTTTCTTTCTTTCCCTCCCTCCCTTGTTTCCTTTCATATGTTAGCGTGGTGCGGTGGCGGTAATGCGGTGACGCCCCAGCTTGGCTGCTTGGCGAGCAAACTCCAGACCCTGTGATTGCATGCAGGAGTCGGAGGATTGCATCACAGCCTGAGTGCCTGTGGGGAGAGGCCACGGGAGCCGACTGACTAAGAGAGGGAAGGAGAGGAGGGGACAAGATGGAGTGGGAGACGGGAGAGAGTGAATGGATGGATGGACAGGTGATGGCTTTGTTATGGAAGGTTTGAGAGTCGTTTTCCTTTTAGGTGGCTGTAGAATAGAACTCTCTCTTCCTCTCTCCCTGGTGGTCTCTCCTGCTGTTATTCTGCTTAGTGTGGTGCTCTGTGTGTATTAGGGACTGGCTTGTTGTGAAATAGCCCACGTTATTGTCAGATTACTCAGGTCTTTTCAAAGCCTCCACTACTGTTGTGCTATGTGCCTAAAGCGCTAGCTAGCGTTGGTGGAGGTAAGCATCTGCATAGCAGTGACTCGCCTTCCCAGGGGGCTGACTGTTTACATATGAGTGCATGTATTAGGATATTTGACAAACCACCATGGTTTGGGTAGTGATACTGTGGGTGGACAGGTTGATTAAGCTTTTTGTATTAAAACATGGATTTCTTAAGGTAGATAAGATAATACATGATATTTCAAATAGACCCGGGTACAAATACTTGTTGAACTTTTGCATACTTTATCTGTGCTTGGTTGAGCTTGCCTGTTGCAATGGAAAAGTCCCAAAACTGCAAACCCCGCCCATCTGGCACTCCAGGCAGGCTAAAGCAAACACTACATTTCAAATTGTACTTGAAACCAGATCTGATCACGGGTCCAGTCTTGGTGAAAGGGAGAAAGTATGCATTTTGAGACACATACACACGACAGATCTCAGTTAATAAAAGTGTCTGCTGCTGCCTGGGAGAAGAAGTTTCCTTGCCCTAAGCCAGAACTGAAGACCACAGTCCTGGCTGCTACCCCTACCCTCTCCCCACCTTTTCTCTCTCTCTCTCTCTCTCTCTCTCTCTCTCTCTCTCTCTCTCTCTCTCTCTCTCTCTCTCTCTCTCTCTCTCTCTCTCTCTCTCTCTCTCTCTCTCTCTCTCTCTCTCTCTCTCTCTCTCTCTCTCTCTCTCTCTCTCTCTCTCTCTGTCTCTGTCTCTGTCTCTCTCTCTGCCTCTCTGTCTCTCTCCTTTTTGTCAATAATAACCTATGTCTACCATTTCTATATACAGTATTTACCCCTTGCCACCTCCCTCCCTCCTGCCCCAGAGTCAAGTCAGGTCAGGCAGTGTGTTGTAACCCAGGCCTTGGCAGACTCAGTCAGAGTGTGAAAACACTGCCAGTCCACTGTTCTCAGACTAGCTCTCTGTTTGGGTCTAACAGTGATACTGGGACTGGAAGAGACATGTTGCACCCCCCATTCCAAGGTAGTGCTGGCCTTTGACAACTAAATCCACTACTCGGACCCTCCTACTCTCTCACACGCTCTACTGTCATCTCTCACTCCCTCTCTCTCCTTCTTCTCCCTCCCTTCCTCCCTCCTACCACCTTCCCTCTCTCCTCCGTCTGAGAGTTCTGGCTGGGGGCCATCGGTAGCTCAGTAAGAGGGTTCCTGTTGCAGTAAGTCCCCTCTGTTTCTCTTTCTCCCTCCCTCTCTGCCTTCCACCTCCCTCCATCTCTCTCTCTCAATCTCTCTTTCTCATACACACACACGAGTACGTGCGTGCACACACACACACACACACATGTTTGTTTTGCTATCCTTGTCGGGACCAAACAATTGATTCCCATTCAAATCCTATTTTAACCCCTAACCTAAACCCAATCTTAAAGGCAGCACTTAATCCCTTAATCCCTTGGTGTGATGTATCATTATTTACTACATTATTGATTTCATCTTTACCATTCAGCCATCAGATTTGCCACCAATGCTCCTTATTGGACACATCACTGCACTCTATACTCCTATGTAAACTGGTCATCTCTGTATACCCGTCGCAAGACCCACTGGTTGATGCTTATTTATTAAACCCTCTTATGCCTCACTCCCCCTATCTGAGATATCTACTGCAGCCCTCATCCTCCACATACAACACCCGTTCTGCCAGTCACATTCTGTTAAAGGTCCCCAAAGCACACACATCCCTGGGCCGCTCCTCTTTTCAGTGCACTTCAACTAGCGACTGGAACAAGCTGCAAGCAACACTCAAACTGGACAGTTTTATCTCCATCTCTTCATTCAGTCTCAATCATGGACACTCTTACTGACAGTTGAGGCTGCTTCGCGTGATGTATTGTTGTCTCTATTTTCTTGGCCTTTGTGCTGTTGTTAGGCATGTTTGTACCATGTTTGTGCTGCTACCATGTTGTGTTGCTACCGTGTTGTTGTCATGTTGTGTTGCTACCATGCTGTGTTGTCATGTGTTGCTGCAATGTTGTGTTGTCTTAGAAAATAAAATATATTTATCTATTAATTTATTGGTCCGGTGGCATGCTTTATTATTATAATTAGTCTCTACACTCATTGTTGTCTTCCTCTCATTGTCTTCCTCTCATTGAATCGTAGCAGGTGACCCCTCTGAGCTCTCAGCCTCCATTGATCCCTCAGGAAAATAACCAACCCAATGTTCTTTTTTACAATTAGCGGGTGGTCCTTAATACACAGCGCGCTGAATGATCGGCAGACGAACGCTAGATCCACATTCGGTGCGATGTGTTCGAACCTTAACCCTAACTCCTAACCTTAACCCTAACTCCTAACCTTAACCCTAACTCCTAACCTTAACCCTAACTCCTAACCTTAACCCTAACTCCTAACCTTAACCCTAACTCCTAACCTTAACCCTAACTCCTAACCTTAAGCCTAAAAAGTGCCTTTGTGGGGACCAGCAAAATGTCTCCACTTGTCCAAATCTTCCTTGTTTTACTATCCTTGTGAGGACTTCTGGTTACCACAAGGATAGTAAAAACAAAAACACACACTCTCTCTGTTTTCAGTCTCCCCTCAGCCCCCCCCCCGGCTCCTTGTATGCTGTAACAGTTATTATATAATCCCTATAAGTTTCTGTGTGTATTTCTGTGGAGCCTGAAAGAGGAAGGGAAGTGTGAGGTATGTATTGATAGAAAGAGGAAGTGTGAGGTATGTATTGATAGAAAGAGGAAGTGTGAGGTATGTATTGATAGAAAGAGGAAGGGAAGTGTGAGGTATGTATTGATAGAAAGAGGAAGTGTGAGGTATGTATTGATAGAAAGAGGAAGGGAAGTGTGAGGTATGTATTGATAGAAAGAGGAAGTGTGAGGTATGTATTGATAGAAAGAGGAAGGGAAGTGTGAGGTATGTATTGATAGAAAGAGGAAGTGTGAGGTATGTATTGATAGAAAGAGGAAGTGTGAGGTATGTATTGATAGAAAGAGGAAGTGTGAGGTATGTATTGACAGAAAGAGGAAGGGAAGTGTGAGGTATGTATTGATAGAAAGAGGAAGTGTGATGTATGTATTGATAGAAAGAGGAAGTGTGTGGTATGTATTGATAGAAAGAGGAGGTGTGAGGGAGGTATGTATTGATAGAAAGAGAAAGTGTGTGGTATGTATTGATAGAAAGAGAAAGTGTGTGGTATGTATTGATAGAAAGAGGAAGTGTGAGGTATGTATTGACAGAAAGAGGAAGTGTGAGGTATGTATTGATAGAAAGAGGAGGTGTGACGGAGGTATGTATTGACAGAAAGAGGAAGTGTGAGCTATGTATTGATAGAAAGAGGAAGTGTGAGGTATGTATTGATAGAAAGAGGAAGTGTGAGGTATGTATTGACAGAAAGAGGAAGTGTGAGGTATGTATTGATAGAAAGAGGAAGTGTGAGGTATGTATTGATATAAAGAGGAAGAGACGTGTGAGGTATGTATGAAGTGTGAGCTATGTATTGATAGAAAGAGGAAGTGTGAGGTATGTATTGATAGAAAGAGGAAGTGTGAGGTATGTATTGACAGAAGGAGGAAGTGTGAGGTATGTATGAAGTGTGAGGTATGTATTGATAGAAAGAGGAAGTGTGAGGTATGTATTGCTAGAAAGAGGAAGTGTGAGGTATGTATTGATAGAAAGAGGAGGTGTGAGGTATGTATTGATAGAAAGAGGAAGTGTGAGGTATGTATGAAGTGTGAGGTATGTATTGATAGAAAGAGGAAGTGTGAGGTATGTATTAACAGAAAGAGGAAGTGTGAGGTATGTATTGACAGAAAGAGGAAGTGTGGGGTATGTATTGATAGAAAGAGGAAGTGTGAGGTATGTATTGACAGAAAGAGGAAGTGTGAGGTATGTATTGACAGAAAGAGGAGGTGTGAGGTATGTATTGATAGAAAGAGGAAGTGTGAGGTATGTATTGATAGAAAGAGGAAGTGTGAGGTATGTTTTGACAGAAAGAGGAAGTGTGAGGTATGTATTGACAGAAAGAGGAGGTGTGAGGTATGTATTGATAGAAAGAGGAAGTGTGAGGTATGTATTGATAGAAAGAGGAAGTGTGAGGTATGTTTTGACAGAAAGAAAGAAAACACAGAAAGAGGAGGTGTGAGGGAGGTATGTATTGATAGAAAGAGAAAGTGTGTGGTATGTATTGATAGAAAGAGGAGGTGTGAGGGAGGTATGTATTGATAGAAAGAGGAGGTGTGAGGGGGGTATGTATTGATAGAAAGAGAAAGTGTGTGGTATGTATTGATAGAAAGAGGAGGTGTGAGGGAGGTATGTATTGATAGAAAGAGGAGGTGTGAGGGGGGTATGTATTGATAGAAAGAGAAAGTGTGTGGTATGTATTGATAGAAAGAGGAAGTGTGAGGTATGTATTGACAGAAAGAGGAAGTGTGAGGTATGTATTGATAGAAAGAGGAGGTGTGACGGAGGTATGTATTGACAGAAAGAGGAAGTGTGAGCTATGTATTGATAGAAAGAGGAAGTGTGAGGTATGTATTGATAGAAAGAGGAAGTGTGAGGTATGTATTGACAGAAAGAGGAAGTGTGAGGTATGTATTGATAGAAAGAGGAAGTGTGAGGTATGTATTGATATAAAGAGGAAGAGACGTGTGAGGTATGTATGAAGTGTGAGCTGTGTATTGATAGAAAGAGGAAGTGTGAGGTATGTATTGATAGAAAGAGGAAGTGTGAGGTATGTATTGACAGAAGGAGGAAGTGTGAGGTATGTATTGATAGAAAGAGGAAGTGTGAGGTATGTTTTGACAGAAAGAGGAAGTGTGAGTTATGTATTGACAGAAAGAGGAGGTGTGAGGTATGTATTGATAGAAAGAGGAAGTGTGAGGTATGTATTGATAGAAAGAGGAAGTGTGAGGTATGTTTTGACAGAAAGAAAGAAAACACAGAGAGGGGAGGAGTCTTGGGTCAGAAAGGACAAGGTTCACTTACAGAATTATGACATAAAGGAGAGAGAATGATGAAAAAGAGAGAGAAAGAAAGAAAGAAGAGAATAGAAGAATAGAAATAGCAAACTATCCAGGGAAGGAGGAAGGGGGAGGGTGTTGAGGAAAAATAAAAGACAGGAGGAGAGAGGGCAGAGAAAATGAGAGAAAACAATTGTGAGAAAAGGAAAGGAAAGTCAGAAAGAGGGGGAGAGATAGACTGAGAGGGGAAAGAAAGAGAAAGAGAGCGAGAGAGAGAGAGGCCCAGTGGAGGCTGAGGGGAAACTGAGGTTTCCTATCTGAGGAGGTGGCTGGCTCAGAAGAAAAACATCTCTCAACTCAGGGTGTGTGTGTGCATGTCATTGTTGAGTGATGGGACAGGGGAGGAGGGGTATGTTGAGGTTGTGGTTTGGGTGTGTATGTGTCAGGGAGGAGGGAACAGTCAGAACTCCTGCCCCGAAAGAAGGATGGAGAAGGGGGGAGAGAAGGTGAGAGGGAGCAAGAGGGAGAGAGAAGTGGAAGAGTGAGACACTAAAAGAAAACGTCAGAAAGGAGAAGTCCGTCGTATGGGTTCAATGGTGGAAGGCCAATTGTAGCCTGGGTACAGATTTATTTGGTCATTCTCTGTTTAGTGTGACAATAACCATAGGAGTTGCTAAAACTGTACAGGCTAGAATTTGCTTAGGTTAGTGGCCAAGATATGCCTTTTTTATGTTTACTAAAGATATCCACTGCATCCTGTTCTAGGTGTATAGCCTGGCTAAACCAGACTCATCATAGTTGAGCACAGAATTCAGTCTGGTTTAGAATTACAACATTTCGGGCCTCCCGAGTGGCACAGCGGTATAAGGCACTGCATCACAGTGCTTGAGGTGTCACTACAGACCTGGGTTCGATCCCAGGCTGTGCCACAGCAAGCCGTGACTGAGAGACCCATGAGGCGGTGCACAGCTGGCCCAGCGTCGTCTGGGTTAGGGGAGGGTTTGGCTGGTTGGGATGTCATTGTCCCATCGCGCTCTAGCAACTACTTGTGGTGGGCCGGGCACCTGCAAACTCACTTCGGTAGCCAGCTGGACGGTGTTTCCTCCAACACGTTGGTGCGGCTGGCTTCCGGGTTAAGCGAGTAGTGTGTCAAGAAGCAGTGTGACTTTGCAGGGTTGTGTTTCGGAGGACGCATGGCTCTTAACATCAACTCTCCCGAGTCCGTATGGAAGTTGCAGCGATGGGACAAGACTGTAACTACCAATTGGATCAATTGTGGAGTAAAAGTACAAAAATGTTGGTGAAATCCTGGTTGGAGGATTCTGGACTTTCTGCTTATTCCCTCGGGATTCCAGTAATCATCCGACTGTGAATTTTGGGAAAACTACCTGAATTAAACCCTAGTCTGGTTTCACCAGGCTTCTAGACTGGTATCCCAGCAAACAGTGCTGTGGAATTCTCTTTAAATGGTTGAGGTTAAAGTTCACACCCCACCCGTATTAGCCAGTCACACCTGAGGCCTCATCTCTCCCACCTGGCCTGGCTGCAGTATCTGCACTCCGCTGGGCTCAGAGGGCTTAGAAACCTGCAGGCCTGGACACAGCTCCACTGCAAAGTGACTTGCTTGAGGTGTGAACAACGGACGCCATTATGTGTCAAATGACCTCAGGGGCGGCAGGTAGCCTGGTGGTTAGAGCATTGGGCCAGTAACCGAAAGGCTGCGAGATCGAATCCCCGAGCTGACCAGGTAAAAATCTGTCATGCTGCCCCTGAACAAGGCTGTTCCTAGGCCGTCATTGTAAATAAGAATTTGTTCTTAACTGTTAAATAAAGGTTAAATAAAAAAGGTTTCACTCAGTGCCATTGCTAACACTGAAACCTCATGGAAAGTGCAAAGAGACTGGTACCAGATGAGGACATATTATAGATCTCCACTTTATGGCTGACCCATAAATGTTATCCTAACTAATGCAAGAGGGTTGAGCTAGAGAGTAATCCCTTCCAGATAACATAAGATAATGGTGGTTGGGGCTGAGGGAAGAAGTGAACAGTTCAGCTGCTTCTGTGAATGTGTGTGAGAGCCAGAACTAGGACACAGGAGGACCTCCCTCTGAGGCCTTGGATTGTGGGATAGGATCACAGCCAGTGTGTGTGGAAGCACTGAGAGAGTTCCGCAGGAGGGGGATCAGTTACAATCAGGCTCAGAGAGGGGGTTATGATCTCTCTCTCACACACACACACACACACACACACACACACACACACACACACACACACACACACACACACACACACACACACACACACACACACACACACACACACACACACACACACACACACACACACACACACACACACACACACACACACACACACGAGATCCATCCATGACATCATTTTGGTCTTGTTATACCATAGATTAATTTCTCCCAGAACCTACTCCAGTATCCACAGTGTCTTGCTACGCTGAAATATAACACTAAGTGTATATCTAATCTGATATAATAGGGTAAAGATCAGTAGGTCAGAGCAGGGTCAGAGGTCATCACTGATCCAGCCTGGAACAGTAGAGGTGTTCAAACACCCCATCCCACTACATCCTTCTGACCCTTCACCTAATCTAGCTCCCACCCACCCACCACCCACCTTACCCTCACCTCTCCCCCATGTCACCTTCCACCTCTCCCCCATGTCACCTTCCACCTCACCCCTCATGTCACTTTCTACCTCTCCCCCATGTGATCTTCCACCTCTCCCCCATGTGACATTCCACCTCTCTCCACCGTCACCTTCCACCTCTCCCCCCATGTGACCTTCCACCCCTCCCCCATGTGAACTTCCACCTCTCCCCCCATGTCACATTCCACCTCTCCCCCATGTGATCTTCCACCTCTCCCCCATGTGACCTTCCACCTCTCCCCCTATGTGATCTTACACCTCTCCCCCATGTGACCTTCCACCTCTCCCCCATGTGACCTTCTACCTCTCCCCCCATGTGATCTTCCACCTCTCCCCAATGTGACCTTCCACCTCTCCCCCCATGTGACCTTCCACCTCTCCCCCATGTCACCTTCCACCTCTCTGCCATGTCACCTTCCACCTCACCCCTCATGTCACCTTCCACCTCTCTGCCATGTCACCTTCCACCTCACCCCCCATGTCACCTTCCACCTCTCCCCCCATGTCACCTTCCACCTCTCCCCCATGTGATCTTCCACCTCTCCCCCATGTGACCTTCCACCTCTCCCCCATGTGACCTTCCACCTCCCTCCCCATGTGATCTTCCACCTCTCCCCAATGTCACCTTCCACCTCTCCCCCCATGTGACCTTCCACCTCTCCCCCATGTCACCTTCCACCTCTCTGCCATGTCACCTTCCACCTCACCCCTCATGTCACCTTCCACCTCTCCCCCCATGTGATCTTCCACCTCTCCCCCATGTGACCTTCCACCTCTCTCCACCGTCACCTTCCACCTCTCCCCCCATGTGACCTTCCACCTCTCCCCCCATGTGACCTTCCACCTCTCCCCCCATGTGACCTTCCACCTCTCCCCCCATGTGACCTTCCACCTCTCCCCCATGTGACCTTCCACTTCACCCAACCATCCCTCTGACTTGCTCACCACCCAGCATATGCATTACCTCTCCCCACCCTCCACCTCACCTCTCCAAAGCGCCAAAGGGAAGTGTGTTGAGTTGGGTACTTCCTTACAGGGGAGGTAGAAAAGAACCTGGAATAGGATGGGAAAGGGAGGTAAAACAGAGGAGACACAGACCTCTCATTCACTCTCCTCACCCCCCTCGCTCTCATTCAGCTGTTACAGCCTGTGTTTGCTTTGCCTTGGCAGGAGCGAGAGGGGGGCTCCGGAGGGGCACAAAGCCGCCTTTCAAAGAGGCTAGCGACCCCACGGCTGAGTGAGGAAGTCTGCACAGGGGCCGAGCAACACCCCTTCCCCAAACTTCACAGCCTCCCGCCATCCCGCCACTGCCCCCTCTTAAATCACTGACTGGGCCGTACACACACACACACACACATGGCCAGCTAGCTCCCCCTTCCTTCTGACCTCCGCTGGTTCTAGAATCCACACTGACTCACTTCCAGGCAGCCAGGGCCCTTCTCCAAAGTCATTAGTGTAAAGAGAGGGTATCCTGAGGTGAATCAACATGCAGCAGAGTCATTCATTTCCAGCACCACTGATTCACTTTTTCAACATACCCTCTAGTACTAAACAGGGACATCAGAACAGTATGGCCAGGCGGACCTCAAGAGGGGACTATTTTATAGTTGCTCTGAATGTGCCTAGTATTTCTAAAGGGCCGATCACGTGCTATTCATCATTCTATTCTTGAGAGATGATTGCTGTCATGTACAGTAAACTGTTACATAGGACTCTTTGAGACATGTTCTAGATACAGCTCTAACAGTATCCTTAGCATGTCTCTCCATCACCCCCTCTTTTTTCCAGGGTATTGCAACATTCCAACCCAGCCTGTATGACAGCCTGGACTGTACCACTGTTGGATTGCTCAGTTTATAGGGTGACAGCTTGCTAACTCCTATGGTTATTGTCACTGTTTGGCGTAAATAACCATAGGAGTTGGCAAGACAGCACAGACAGATCTGGGACCAGGCTAATGTTAGCAGGGTTGGGCTAGTTAAAAAAAGGGGAAGAGAAGATGATGTATAGCATCTGTCCTCAGGTCAGGTCTTGTAATGGTTTACACGTGGAGCTACTGGGGTGTGTGGGATATAAGAGGGGCTTTTGTGTCCAGACCCCCGCAGTGGATTCTGCCCCAGGCACCACGGAGAATGGAGCACACTGATAGAACCATCAGCCACAGGAAGGGATCTGATGGGGGCTCAGGGACGGTTTCCAGTTTTAATGTCACGTGCATAAGCACAGAAATGCCTTTCTTGCCACCTCTAAACCCAACAATGCAGTATTCAATATCAATGTAACACTACAAATAACAGAAGGTAGAACAGAAACACACAGAAATATAAAATAACAAGAACACGAGAAGAAGTAAGAAGTTATATACAGGGTCAGTTCCAACAGCATATTTACAATGTGCAGGGATACTGGAGGGAAAGAGGTAGATATGTATAGGGGTAAAGTGACGAGGCATCACAGGGAGGGATTTGACAGTTTAAAGGGGATGACGGGGGATTTTCTGCTACATTAGACAAACAAACATAAACTTAAACACGTTGGCAGTGTGTGATGTGCGTTACACAACTTAGAGGGAGATCTACTCTGCTGGTAGAGGCTTGATGAAGTTACCACATGTACCCAGACTCTCAGGAGGCCAGAGAAGCAGACAGAGAGAGATCTACTCTGCTGGTAGAGGCTTGATGAAGTTACCACATGTACCCAGACTCTCAGGAGGCCAGAGAAGCAGACAGAGGGAGATCTACTCTGCTGGTAGAGGCTTGATGAAGTTACCACATGTACCCAGACTCTCAGGAGGCCAGAGAAGCAGACAGAGGGAGATCTACTCTGCTGGTAGAGGCTTGATGAAGTTACCACATGTACCCAGACTCTCAGGAGGTCAGTGAAGCAGACAGAGGGAGATCTACTCTGCTGGTAGAGGCTTAATGAAGTTACCACATGTACCCAGACTCTCAGGAGGTCAGTGAAGCAGACAGAGGGAGATCTACTCTGCTGGTAGAGGCTTGATGAAGTTACCACATGTACCCAGACTCTCAGGAGGCCAGAGAAGCAGACAGAGGGAGATCTACTCTGCTGGTAGAGGCTTGATGAAGTTACCACATGTACCCAGACTCTCAGGAGGTCAGAGAAGCAGACAGAGGGAGATCTACTCTGCTGGTAGAGGCTTGATGAAGTTACCACATGTACCCAGACTCTCAGGAGGTCAGAGAAGCAGACAGAGAGAGATCTACTCTGCTGGTAGAGGCTTGATGAAGTTACCACATGTACCCAGACTCTCAGGAGGCCAGAGAAGCAGACAGAGGGAGATCTACTCTGCTGGTAGAGGCTTGATGAAGTTACCACATGTACCCAGACTCTCAGGAGGTCAGTGAAGCAGACAGAGGGAGATCTACTCTGCTGGTAGAGGCTTGATGAAGTTACCACATGTACCCAGACTCTCAGGAGGTCAGTGAAGCAGACAGAGGGAGATCTACTCTGCTGGTAGAGGCTTGATGAAGTTACCACATGTACCCAGACTCTCAGGAGGCCAGAGAAGCAGACAGAGGGAGATCTACTCTGCTGGTAGAGGCTTGATGAAGTTACCACATGTACCCAGACTCTCAGGAGGCCAGAGACGCAGACAGAGAGAGATCTACTCTGCTGGTAGAGGCTTGATGAAGTTACCACATGTACCCAGACTCTCAGGAGGCCAGAGAAGCAGACAGAGGGAGATCTACTCTGCTGGTAGAGGCTTGATGAAGTTACCACATGTACCCAGACTCTCTGGGTACATGTGGTAAGAGAAGCAGACAGAGGGAGAAGGGGAGGGAGACGGAGCCAGGGCATTTGTGTCCCATTTTCCGTGAGTGTGAAAAGCTCAATCAAGCACTGCTAAAGTTTACATTATTAGTATTCAAATACTATTTCAATGCAGGTCTGGTATCCACTATCCATTCTTATCCATCTTCTACCTCATTGGTCAGGTTACAACACACTCTTATTCAAACATCATGTGATATTGTGTGTGTTTATCAGTCTGTGGCTGGAGTGTGTATGAAGCAGGTGATTGCCTTGTAGTGTTGACATATGTGGGGTTAGACAGATATAAACTGTTGGAATCTGTCAGGACAGAGAACACACACGTACACACGTACACACACACACTTTCAAGGTGGGAGACACAGGTCACTGTAGGACATTACTCTGAATTAGATATCAAACACATGAAAATGATTAACTAAGTTCTTGTCAAGGCTCTACCTATCTCCTACTACTACTCTACCTCTGGGAACATCAATACATTATACAGGTGAGTCAGTATTAAAACGAATCCTTGGGAAGGACTCAAATGACCAAAGGACCAATCAGAGGGGTGGTAGGCGTGGTTTAGCCCCACATAAGTTATTAGGGTTATGATCTAGGGTGGGGCTAGTGTCCTTTGAAAGGATAGGTTCTAGTGCCCACCAATGTGACCTGATTGCTCTGAAAGTGAGCCAGACAGCAAGAGACAGGAGATACAACAGATTGTATATTAACTTCTCTTACTGACCTGATACCAACCTGACCATGGGCAGAATGCCATCAGTAACATGATCATTCTGTGTATACTTTTTGGTTATATGTTGTCTGTACATTGTATGGGTATTTCATGATTAGACAATTGCTAATGAACTTGTCAGTTGGCGTCACCTTGCGAGAGAGTATGTCATATTACCAATGCACCTTTCTGCAGCGAGGCATTCTGATCTGTCCCTCCAGCACGTACGGTTTGTATTGCTGTGCTTTGAAAAATGGATGAAGGACTCCCCTCCACTTACCGCTGACTAGATTATGTTACAGGTCTCCACTAGGTTATGTTACATGTCTCCACTAGGTTATGTTACAGATCTCCACTAGGTTATGTTACAGGTCTCCACTAGGTTATGTTACAGGTCTCCACTAGGTTATGTTACAGGTCTCCACTAGGTTATGTTACAGGTCTCCACTAGGTTATGTTACAGGTCTCCACTAGGTTATGTTACAGGTCTCCACTAGGTTATGTTACAGGTCTCCACTAGGTTATGTTACAGATCTCCACTAGGTTATGTTACAGGTCTCCACTACGTTGTGTTACATGTCTCCACTAGGTTATGTTACAGATCTCCACTAGGTTATGTTACAGGTCTCCACTACGTTATGTTACAGGTCTCCACTAGGTTATGTTACAGATCTCCACTAGGTTATGTTACAGGTCTCCACTACGTTATGTTACAGGTCTCCACTAGGTTATGTTACAGGTCTCCACTAGGTTATGTTACAGGTCTCCACTAGGTTATGTTACTGTGCTCCACTAGGTTATGTTACAGGTCTCCACTAGGTTATGTTACAGGTCTCTACTAGGTTATGTTACAGGTCTCCACTACGTTATGTTACAGGTCTCCACTAGGTTATGTTACAGGTTTCCACTAGGTTATGTTACAGGTCTCCACTAGGTTATGTTACAGGTCTCCACTAGGTTATGTTACATGTCTCCACTAGGTTATGTTACAGGTCTCCACTAGGTTATGTTACAGGTCTCCACTAGGTTATGTTACAGGTCTCCACTAAGTTATGTTACAGATCTCCACTAGGTTATGTTACAGGTCTCCACTAGATCATGTTACAGGTCTCCACTAGGTCATGTTACAGGTCTCCACTAGGTTATGTTACAGGGCTCCACTAGGTTATGTTACAGATCTCCACTACGTTATGTTACAGGTCTCCACTAGGTTATGTTACAGGTCTCCACTAGGTTATGTTACAGGTCTCCACCAGGTTATGTTACAGGTCTCCACCACGTTATGTTACATGTCTCCACTAGGTTATGTTACAGGCCTCCACTAGGTTATGTTACAGGTCTCCACTAGGTTATGTTACAGGTCTCCACTAGGTCATGTTACAGGTCTCCACTACGTTATGTTACAGGTCTCCACTAGGTTATGTTACAGGTCTCCACTAGGTTATGTTACAGGTCTCCACTAGGTTATGTTACAGGTCTCCACTAGGTTATGTTACAGGTCTCCACTAGGTTATGTTACATGTCTCCACTAGGTTATGTTACAGGCCTCCACTTTACAGGTCTCCACTAGGTTATGTTACAGGTCTCCACTAGGTTATGTTACAGGTCTCCACTACGTTATGTTACAGGTCTCCACTAGGTTATGTTACAGGTCTCCACTAGGTTATGTTACAGGTCTCCACTAGGTTATGTTACAGGTCTCCACTACGTTATGTTACAGGTCTCCACTAGGTTATGTTACAGGTCTCCACTATGTTATGTTACAGGTCTCCACTAGGTTATGTTACAGGTCACTACGTTATGTTACATGTTTCCACTAGGTTATGTTACAGGTCTCCACTAGGTTATGTTACAGGTCTCCACTAGGTTATGTTACAGGTTCTCCACTAGGTTATGTTACAGGTCTCCACTAGGTTATGTTACAGGTCTCCACTAGGTTATGTTACAGGTCTCCACTAGGTTATGTTACAGGTCTCCACTAGGTTATGTTACAGGTCTCTACTAGGTTATGTTACAGGTCTCCACTAGGTTATGTTACAGGTCTCCACTAGGTTATGATACAGGTCTCTACTAGGTTATGTTACAGGTCTCCACTAGGTTATGTTACAGGTCTCCACTAGGTTATGTTACAGGTCTCCACTAGGTTATGTTACAGGTCTCCACTAGGTTATGTTACAGGTCTCCACTAGGTTATGTTACAGGTCTCCACTAGGTTATGTTACAGGTCTCCACTAGGTTATGTTACATGTCTCCACTAGGTTATGTTACAGGTCTCCACTAGGTTATGTTACAGGTCTCCACTAGGTTATGTTACATGTCTCCACTAGGTTATGTTACAGGTCTCCACTAGGTTATGTTACAGGTCTCCATTAGGTTATGTTACAGGTCTCCACTAGGTTATGTTACAGGTCTCCACTAGGTTATGTTACATGTCTCCACTAGGTTATGTTACAGGTCTCCACTAGGTTATGTTACAGGTCTCCACTAGGTTATGTTACATGTCTCCACTAGGTTATGTTACAGGTCTCCACTAGGTTATGTTACAGGTCTCCACTAGGTTATGTTACAGGTCTCCACTAGGTTATGTTACAGGTCTCCACTAGGTTATGTTACAGGTCTCCACTAGGTTATGTTACAGGTCTCTACTAGGTTATGTTACATGTCTCCACTAGGTTATGTTACAGGTCTCCACTAGGTTATGTTACATGTCTCCACTAGGTTATGTTACAGGTCTCCACTAGGTTATGTTACAGGTCTCCACTACGTTATGTTACAGGTCTCCACTACGTTATGTTACAGGTCTCCACTAGGTTATGTTACAGGTCTCCACTAGGTTATGTTACAGGCCTCCACTAGGTTATGTTACAGGTCTCCACTAGGTTATGTTACAGGTCTCCACTAGGTTATGTTACAGGTCTCCACTAGGTCATGTTACAGGCCTCCACTAGGTTATGTTACAGGTCTCCACTAGGTTATGTTACAGGTCTCCACTAGGTTATGTTACAGGTCTCCACTACGTTATGTTACAGATCTCCACTACGTTATGTTACAGGTCTCCACTACGTTATGTTACAGGTCTCCACTAGGTTATGTTACAGGTCTCCACTAGGTTATGTTACAGGTCTCCACTACGTTATGTTACAGGTCTCCACTACGTTATGTTACAGGTCTCTACTAGGTTATGTTACAGGTCTCCACTAGGTTATGTTACAGGTCTCCACTAGGTTATGTTACAGGTCTCCACTAGGTTATGTTACAGGTCTCCACTAGGTTATGTTACAGGTCTCCACTAGGTTATGTTACAGGTCTCCACTAGGTTATGTTACAGGTCTCCACTAGGTTATGTTACAGGTCTCCACTACGTTATGTTACAGGTCTCCACTAGGTTATGTTACAGATCTCCACTAGGTTATGTTACAGGGCTCCACTACGTTATGTTACAGGTCTCCACTAGGTTATGTTACAGGTCTCCACTAGGTTATGTTACATGTCTCCACTAGGTTATGTTACAGGTCTCCACTAGGTTATGTTACAGGTCTCCACTACGTTATGTTACAGGTCTCCACTAGGTTATGTTACAGGTCTCCACTAGGTTATGTTACAGGTCTCCACTAGGTTATGTTACAGGTCTCCACTACGTTATGTTACAGGTCTCCACTAGGTTATGTTACAGGTCTCCACTAGGTTATGTTACAGGTCTCCACTACGTTATGTTACAGGTCTCCACCAGGTTATGTTACAGGTCTCCACTAGGTTATGTTACAGGTCTCCACTAGGTTATGTTACAGGTCTCCACTAGGTTATGTTACAGGTCTCCACTAGGTTATGTTACAGGTCTCCACTAGGTTATGTTACAGGTCTCCACTACGTTATGTTACAGGTCTCCACCAGGTTATGTTACAGGTCTCCACTACGTTATGTTACAGGTCTCCACTAGGTTATGTTACATGTCTCCACTAGGTTATGTTACAGGTCTCCACTAGGTTATGTTACAGGTCTCCACTAGGTTATGTTACAGGTCTCCACTACGTTATGTTACAGGTCTCCACTAGGTTATGTTACAGGTCTCCACTAGGTTATGTTACAGGTCTCCACTAGGTTATGTCACAGGTCTCCACTAGGTTATGTTACAGGTCTCCACTAGGTTATGTTACAGGTATCCACTACGTTATGTTACAGGTCTCCACCAGGTTATGTTACAGGTATCCACTACGTTATGTTACAGGTCTCCACCAGGTTATGTTACAGGTCTCCACTAGGTTATGTTACAGGTCTCTACTATGTTATGTTACAGGTCTCCACTAGGTTATGTTACAGGTCTCCACTAGGTTATGTTACAGGTCTCCACTAGGTTATGTTACAGATCTCCACTAGGTTATGTTACAGGTCTCCACTAGGTTATGTTACATGTCTCCACTACGTTATGTTACATGTCTCCACTAGGTTATGTTACATGTCTCCACTAGGTTATGTTACAGGTCTCCACTAGGTTATGTTACAGGTCTCCACCAGGTTATGTTACAGGTCTCCACTAGGTTATGTTACAGGTCTCCACTAGGTTATGTTACAGGTCTCTACTAGGTTATGTTACAGGTCTCCACTAGGTTATGTTACAGGTCTCTACTAGGTTATGTTACAGGTCTCCACTAGGTTATGTTACAGGTCTCCACTAGGTCATGTTACAGGTCTCCACTAGGTTATGTTACAGATCTCCACTAGGTTATGTTACAGGTCTCCACTAGGTTATGTTACAGGTCTCCACTAGGTTATGTTACAGGTCTCCACTAGGTTATGTTACTGTGCTCCACTAGGTTATGTTACAGGTCTCCACTACGTTATGTTACAGGTCTCCACTAGGTTATGTTACAGGTCTCCACTAGGTTATGTTACAGGTCTCCACTAGGTTATGTTACAGGGCTCCACTACGTTATGTTACAGGTCTCCACTAGGTTATGTTACAGGTCTCCACTAGGTTATGTTACAGGTCTCCACTAGGTCATGTTACAGGTCTCCACTAGGTTATGTTACAGGTCTCCACTAGGTTATGTTACAGGTCTCCACTACGTTATGTTACAGGTCTCTACTAGGTTATGTTACAGGTCTCCACTAGGTTATGTTACAGGTCTCCACTACGTTATGTTACAGGTCTCCACTAGGTTATGTTACAGGTCTCCACTAGGTTATGTTACAGGTCTCCACTAGGTTATGTTACAGGTCTCTACTAGGTTATGTTACAGGTCTCCACTAGGTCATGTTACAGGTCTCCACCAGGTTATGTTACAGGTCTCCACTAGGTTATGTTACAGGTCTCCACTAGGTCATGTTACAGGTCTCCACTAGGTTATGTTACAGGTCTCCACTAGGTTATGTTACAGGTCTCCACTAGGTTATGTTACAGGTCTCCACTAGGTTATGTTACAGGTATCCACTACGTTATGTTACAGGTCTCCACTAGGTTATGTTACAGGTCTCCACTAGGTTATGTTACAGGTCTCCACTACGTTATGTTACAGGTCTCCACTAGGTTATGTTACAGGTCTCCACTAGGTTATGTTACATGTCTCCACTAGGTTATGTTACAGGTCTCCACTAGGTTATGTTACAGGTCTCCACTAGGTCATGTTACAGGTCTCCACTAGATTATGTTACAGGTCTCCACTAGGTTATGTTACAGGTCACTACGTTATGTTACAGGTCTCCACTAGGTTATGTTACAGGTCACTACGTTATGTTACAGGTCTCCACTAGATTATGTTACAGGTCTCCACTAGGTTATGTTACAGGTCTCCACTACGTTATGTTACAGGTCTCCACTAGGTTATGTTACAGGTCTCCACTAGGTTATGTTACAGGTCTCCACTAGGTTATGTTACAGGTCTCTACTAGGTTATGTTACAGGTCTCCACTAGGTTATGTTACAGGTCTCCACTAGGTTATGTTACAGATCTCCACTACGTTATGTTACAGGTCTCCACTAGGTTATGTTACAGGTCTCCACTAGGTCATGTTACAGGTCTCCACTAGGTTATGTTACAGGTCTCCACTAGGTTATGTTACAGGTCTCCACTAGGTTATGTTACATGTCTCCACTAGGTTATGTTACAGGTCTCCACTAGGTTATGTTACAGGTATCCACTAGGTTATGTTACAGGTCTCCACTAGGTTATGTTACAGGTCTCCACTAGGTTATGTTACAGGTCTCCACTAGGTTATGTTACAGGTCTCCACTAGGTTATGTTACAGGTCTCCACTAGGTTATGTTACAGGTCTCCACTAGGTTATGTTACAGGTCTCCACTAGGTTATGTTACAGGTCTCCACTAGGTTATGTTACAGGTCTCCACTAGGTTATGTTACATGTCTCCACTATTTTATGTTACAGGTCTCCACTAGGTTATGTTACAGGTCTCCACTAGGTTATGTTACAGGTCTCCACTAGGTTATGTTACAGGTCTCCACTAGGTTATGTTACAGGTCTCCACTACGTTATGTTACAGGTCTCCACTAGGTTATGTTACAGGTCTCCACTAGGTTATGTTACAGGTCTCCACTAGGTTATGTTACAGGTCTCCACTAGGTTATGTTACAGGTCTCCACTAGGTTATGTTACAGGTCTCTACTAGGTTATGTTACAGTGCTCCGGACATCAGTTATTTGTGTCTTTAGATTAGAATACAGGTCATGTGGTATTCTCTGCAGTGTGTAGAAATTAGTTGAGCGCTCTTTGTGTGTGTGTGTGTGTGTGTGTCCCGCTCTCTGTGTGTGTTTTCCCTCCTGTGTGTGTGTGTGTGTGTGTGTACGTGTGTGTGTGTGTCCCACTCTGTTTGTGTATGTCCCACTCTCTGTGTGTGTGTTTTTCCCCCTGTGTGTGTGTGTATGTGGGTGTGTGTGTGTGTGTCCCGCTCTGTTTGTGTGTGTTCCGCTCTGTGTATGCCTTCCTGTGTGTGTGTCATCCCCTGCTATCTCCTGCTGATCAGGCCTGCTATCCCCCTGGGCTGGGTTGTGGCGGTGGGGTGGCTGAACATGGTGACCCCTTCCCCTCTCAAACACAGCTTCTCCTCTTGTGGCCCCTGGCCAAACTCGCTCTCAAAGACCACCATTCAGTTCTGCACCGCCGCAGCGCAGCTCTGTGTTTGTGTAAGTATGTGTATGAGGGAGTGAGTGTGGGTATGTGTGGGGGTGTGTCTGTTTGAGAGAGAGAGAGAGAGAGAGAGAGAGAGAGAGAGAGAGAGAGAGAGAGAGAGAGAGAGAGAGAGAGAGGAGAGAGGGAGAGAAAAGCCGGGGCAGGATTTGTGGAAATTACAGTAGGATAATTGCTTGTGTGTGTGTTTGTTTATGTGTCAGCTGGGGGCAGGAGTAGATCAGTGTGTGTATTAGAGCTGTGTGGCAGAAATATAGACAGTACTGTGACTGAGGGAGGAGACAGAGAGATAAATTGAAATTGAATTGAGAGAGACATAGATAGAGAGAGAGAGGGACAGAGAGAGAGAGTGAAAGTGAGAAAGAGAGAGAGAGAACAAGCGAGCAATTGAGAGAGAGAGAGAGTTGCCCTCTATGGTTGTGAGATCTGAGGTCCACTCACCAACCAATAATTCACAAAATGGGACAAACACCCAATTGAGAATCCACATGCAGAATTCTGACAAAATATACTTTGTGTTCAACGCAAAACCCCAAACAATGTATGCAGAGCAGAATTATGACTACACCTGCTAGTTATCAACCTCCTAAAAGGAAGCAATGTCCACACATTCCCCCACAAAGCAAACAACATTGTAAATACAACCTATATTTATCTGTTTATTTACCTTTCATACTTCAACTACTTGCCCGTTGTTTAAACACTGTACATAGACAATAATATAACATTTGAAATGTCTTTATTCTTTAAAACATTTTGTGAGTGTAATGTTCACTAAAGTTTCCTTTGTTTATTTCCCTTTTGTTTCTTGTCTATTCCATTTGCTTTGGCAATGTAAACATATGTTTCCCATGCCAATAAAGCCCTTTGAATGTAATTGGACTACTGTACTACTGTGTGTTACTCAGAGACTGAGAGAATAGTGGTGGTGTATTGTTACATATTCTATATTACTTTGGACATTTAGCAGACGCTTTTATCTAAAACTATTTACAGTTATTATATTAGTGATATTAATCCTGTATATTCTTGAAGAATATCACTTCATGCATCATGAAATAAAGGTTAAATGAGCTTGGAAGTCTGAGGTGTTGCTGATTGGATGACAGTTGTGGGAAGGATACCGTGATTGGAGCTCCAGTCGCCACTGGTTAGTGGAGTTACAGGGGCAGGAGAGGGGTCCCCCAGAGGTGAGTTGATCAGACCCTGGAGATGGGAGAAGGGGCCAGTGTGTTCAGTGGGCCTGAGTGGTATGGGGTCTGTCGGTGTCAGGCTGTGTGTGTGTGTGTGTGCGTGTGTGTGCATGTGTGTAAAGTGGAACTGAGTGGGGGCTGATGGGCTGAGAGAGGGGGTCATGCAGTCCATAGCGATTGGGAGGTGCTGGCCAGGGGGGCTAGAGGGCAGTGGCCGGAGGGAGGTAGGGGGTGGAGGGGTCAGGGTGAGCATCTGGATTGGATTGTAGACATTCCTGTGGAAGAGTGTGTGAGCAAAGGTCACAGGAGGGAGGGAGGGGACACTGGGAGAAGTGTGTGTGTTGGGGGAGGGGGGAGGACAGTGGGGGAGGGGGGGGGCTGTGTGTTTCGTTTGAGTGTACATGTGCATTACTAGGAGGCAGGGTAAGGCTGTTTAGTTATGCAACATTCATGTGGTTGGATATTAAAGAAGAATTCAGAATATGCCAGAGGTCATCCTCTAACCTGTCCCTGTATTAAACAGAGCCATCCTCTAACCTGTCCCTGTATTAAACAGAGGTCCTCCTCTAACCTGTCCCTGTATTAAACAGAGGTCCTCCTCTAACCTGTCCCTGTATTAAACAGAGGTCCTCCTCTAACCTGTCCCTGTATTAAACAGAGGCCATCCTCTAACCTGTCCCTGTATTAAACAGAGGTCCTCCTCTAACCTGTCCCTGTATTAAACAGAGGTCCTCCTCTAACCTGTCCCTGTATTAAACAGAGGTCCTCCTCTAACCTGTCCCTGTATTAAACAGAGGTCCTCCTCTAACCTGTCCCTGTATTAAACAGAGGCCATCCTCTAACCTGTCCCTGTATTAAACAGAGGTCCTCCTCTAACCTGTCCCTGTATTAAACAGAGGTCCTCCTCTAACCTGTCCCTGTATTAAACAGAGGTCCTCCTCTAACCTGTCCCTGTATTAAACAGAGGTCCTCCTCTAACCTGTCCCTGTATTAAACAGAGGCCATCCTCTAACCTGTCCCTGTATTAAACAGAGGTCCTCCTCTAACCTGTCCCTGTATTAAACAGAGGCCATCCTCTAACCTGTCCCTGTATTAAACAGAGGTCCTCCTCTAACCTGTCCCTGTATTAAACAGAGGTCCTCCTCTAACCTGTCCCTGTATTAAACAGAGGTCCTCCTCTAACCTGTCCCTGTATTAAACAGAGGTCATCCTCTAACCTGTCCCTGTATTAAACAGAGGTCCTCCTCTAACCTGTCCCTGTATTAAACAGAGGTCATCCTCTAACCTGTCCCTGTATTAAACAGAGGTCCTCCTCTAACCTGTCCCTGTATTAAACAGAGGTCATCCTCTAACCTGTCCCTGTATTAAACAGAGGTCATCCTCTAACCTGTCCCTGTATTAAACAGAGGTCATCCTCTAACCTGTCCCTGTATTAAACAGAGGTCCTCCTCTAACCTGTCCCTGTATTAAACAGAGGTCCTCCTCTAACCTGTCCCTGTATTAAACAGAGGTCATCCTCTAACCTGTCCCTGTATTAAACAGAGGTCCTCCTCTAACCTGTCCCTGTATTAAACAGAGGTCCTCCTCTAACCTGTCCCTGTATTAAACAGAGGTCCTCCTCTAACCTGTCCCTGTATTAAACAGAGGTCCTCCTCTAACCTGTCCCTGTATTAAACAGAGGCCATCCTCTAACCTGTCCCTGTATTAAACAGAGGTCCTCCTCTAACCTGTCCCTGTATTAAACAGAGGTCCTCCTCTAACCTGTCCCTGTATTAAACAGAGGTCCTCCTCTAACCTGTCCCTGTATTAAACAGAGGTCCTCCTCTAACCTGTCCCTGTATTAAACAGAGGTCCTCCTCTAACCTGTCCCTGTATTAAACAGAGGCCATCCTCTAACCTGTCCCTGTATTAAACAGAGGTCCTCCTCTAACCTGTCCCTGTATTAAACAGAGGTCCTCCTCTAACCTGTCCCTGTATTAAACAGAGGTCCTCCTCTAACCTGTCCCTGTATTAAACAGAGGTCCTCCTCTAACCTGTCCCTGTATTAAACAGAGGTCCTCCTCTAACTTGTCCTTGTATTAAACAGAGGTCCTCCTCTAACCTGTCCCTGTATTAAACAGAGGTCCTCCTCTAACCTGTCCCTGTATTAAACAGAGGTCATCCTCTAACCTGTCCCTGTATTAAACAGAGGTCCTCCTCTAACCTGTCCCTGTATTAAACAGAGGTCATCCTCTAACCTGTCCCTGTATTAAACAGAGGTCCTCCTCTAACCTGTCCCTGTATTAAACAGAGGTCATCCTCTAACCTGTCCCTGTATTAAACAGAGGTCCTCCTCTAACCTGTCCCTGTATTAAACAGAGGTCATCCTCTAACCTGTCCCTGTATTAAACAGAGGTCCTCCTCTAACCTGTCCCTGTATTAAACAGAGGTCCTCCTCTAACCTGTCCCTGTATTAAACAGAGGTCATCCTCTAACCTGTCCCTGTATTAAACAGAGGTCCTCCTCTAACCTGTCCCTGTATTAAACAGAGGTCATCCTCTAACCTGTCCCTGTATTAAACAGAGCCATTACTTAACCACACCTTCACTGACTCGCTCTGTTCATTGGTCATCACATTATTACAAGTGGTTAAAAACACTGAATTACTTTGCTCTTCCAGTATAAATCATTGGCATCGACCATACCAGTCATATACCGGTATTATTATATGAAAGAAGTGTATTTGATATTAAAACCCACGTTCAATATTTATTTTATCTTTATTTATCTAGGCAAGTCCGTTAAGAACAAATTCTTATTTACAATGACGGCCTAGGAACAGTGGGTTAACTGCCTTGTTCAGGGACAGAACGACAGATTTTTACCTTGTCAGCTCGGGGATTCGATCTTGCAACCTTCTGGTTACTGGCCCAACACTCTAACCACTAGGCTACCTGTCTCTAACCACTATCTCTGTGCAGGTCGGAAGTCTGTGGGAATAGAGCCATTGCACTCTCTCCAAGTATGATTGGCTGAATACTAGGGCTGGCCTCTCTCTCCAAGTATGATTGGCTGAATACTAAGGCTGGCCTCTCTCTCCAAGTATGATTGGCTGAATACTAGGGCTGGCCACTCTCTCCAAGTATGATTGGCTGAATACTAGGACTGGCCACTCTCTCTCTCCAAGTATGATTGGCTGAATACTAGGGCTGGCCTCTCTCTCCAAGTATGATTGGCTGAATACTAGGGCTGGCCACTCTCTCCAAGTATGATTGGCTGAATACTAGGGCTGGCCACTCTCTCTCTCCAAGTATGATTGGCTGAATACTAGGGCTGGCCTCTCTCTCCAAGTATGATTGG
>NC_092086.1:25885596-25918096 GCF_045679555.1 Salvelinus alpinus
CCTGTGTGTGCGTGCGTGCGTGCGTGCGTGCGTGCGTGCGTGCGTGCGTGCGTGCGATTTCTCTGCTCCTGGAGAGCAGCAGACTGCCCCTTCATGCCCCAGCAATCTATCTGGTGGTACAGTGAAGAGAGTGAGGACAACCAACTAGAGAGGACAACCAGAGGACAACCAACTAGTAAACAGATGTGTCCTGGTGATACAGTGAAGACAAGAGAGGACAACCGACTAGTAAACAGATGTGTCCTGGTGATACAGTGAAGACAAGAGAGGACAACCGACTAGTAAACAGATGTGTCCTGGTGATACAGTGAAGACAAGAGAGGACAACCGACTAGTAAACAGATGTGTCCTGGTGATACAGTGGAGACAAGAGAGGACAACCGACTAGTAAACAGATGTGTCCTGGTGATACAGTGAAGACAAGAGAGGACAACCGACTAGTAAACAGATGTGTCCTGGTGATACAGTGAAGACAAGAGAGGACAACCGACTAGTAAACAGATGTGTCCTGGTGATACAGTGAAGACAAGAGAGGACAACCGACTAGTAAACAGATGTGTCCTGGTGATACAGTGAAGACAAGAGGGGACAACCGACTAGTAAACAGTTGTGTCCTGGTGATACAGTGAAGACAAGAGAGGACAACCGACTAGTAAACAGATGTGTCCTGGTGATATAGTGAAGACAAGAGGGGACAACCAACTTGTAAACAGATGTGTCCTGGTGATACAGTGGAGACAAGAGAGGACAACCAACTTGTAAACAGATACACAAACCTATATTGAAATAGATTAGTCATGAACACTGTGAATAAAAACGGACTATTAAAAAGGTGTAAACAATGTGTTGTGTGGTTCGTAGGTGCTGTTGGAACACACGCCTCGTGAAGTGTGTTCACTCATAACCACAGCCAAGTGTAAATAAAAACACACTTAATTACAATGACGCAGATTATAATTACTAACCCGGGCACACACACACACACACACAAAACAGTGTGTACACATTCATAGTCACAGGCTTAAAACCAACACAAACATATTTTGACACACACACATTACTTTTCTACCTCAGCCCCACACACCCTCCACCAGACAGACAGACAGACAGACAGACAGACAGACAGACAGACAGACAGACAGACAGACAGACAGACAGACAGACAGACAGACAGACAGTTTCATCTTTAGCGTGCCTAATTGAGCTTTGGTGCATTGTTAATTCAGCAGCTTGAGACAACAGTAAAACAACAGCTGGAGGTTACCAACCTGCTCCCTCTTCTCTTAGATGTCTTCTTGTCTTTTTCTGCCTCCGTTAGCGTTTCCAAAGGGGCTCCCTGTGTGTGTAGTGCTGTCAGTTATCTGTCCTTTCCCCTGCACATACAAGATGAATCCTGTCATACTCTCCTCCTATGTTAGAGCACAGCTCGCTAACAGCTATTAGTCTCATGTTTCACTTCCATCTTTGAGGAAATGTGGAAACTTCTTTGCAGACGTGGTTTTCTATTCTGTTACCTGGTTTGTTATTGTCAGACTGGAAGTTGTGGGAACAGTGAGGTCCAACTAAAATATGATCATAGTTTCTCTCTAATGTTAGACTGGGTTGTCTACACTATTGCATCCTAACTAGCTTTTCCTGGTGGCTTACTTGTATTGTTGACATGCAAAAACAATGGGATTGGACTAATGAACAAAATACTAAAAGTTTTTAAATGTAACGTTTTGAGTAAACTTTCACTTTCACTGGACTGAAACTTTTATTCTTAATCTCTCTCTCCCTCTCTCTCCCTCTCTCTCCCTCTCTCCCTCTCTCTCTCCCTCTCTCTCCCCCCTACAGGAAGAGTCCCAGCAGATCCTGGCCCGCCAGAAGTCCAACTCTCAGTCGGACAGCCATGATGACGAGGTGTCTCCCCCTCTGCCCAACCCAGTGGTCAAGGCCCGCCGTCGCCGGGGAGGGGTCAGTGCTGAAGTCTACACTGAAGAGGACGCCGTCAGCTACGTCCGCAAGGTCAGAGATAAACACTTAAACCAACTCACACAGTCAGGAACATTCAGTAACCATAGTAACACGTTGGCTGGGAATTGCCAGGAACATCCCCATACGATATTCTCACGATACTTAGGTGCCGATACGATATGTATTGCGATTCTCACGATTCTATATGTATAGCGATTCGATACGGGCATTTTTCTATTGCGATTTAATGTTCGATTTAATATTCCTCAGTATTTGAGGAATTCCATATATGAGTTATTCCATTCTAGACAGAGAGGCAGAGAGAGGCAGAGAGAGGCAGAGAGAGGCAGAGAGAGGCAGAGAGAGGCAGAGAGAGGCAGAGAGAGGCAGAGAGAGGCAGAGAGAGAGACATGAGAGACATGAGAGAGACATGAGAGAGAGACATGAGAGAGACAGAGAGAGGCAGAGAGAGACAGAGAGAGGCAGAGAGAGGCAGAGAGAGGCAGAGAGAGGCAGAGAGAGGCAGAGAGAGGCAGAGAGAGGCAGAGAGAGGCAGAGAGAGGCAGAGAGAGGCAGAGAGAGGCAGAGAGAGACAGAGAGAGGCAGAGAGAGACAGAGAGAGACAGAGAGAGACAGAGAGAGACAGAGAGAGGCAGAGAGAGGCAGAGAGAGGCAGAGAGAGGCAGAGAGAGGCAGAGAGAGGCAGAGAGACAGAGAGGCATGAGAAAATGAGTTTTGATCAGTCATGGAAATAAAAGTGCTGAAAACATGTTCACTATTTCAAAAGCAGATGAAGAACAAGCTATAGGAAGAAAAATACCTGAGTTTTGGTTCAGGTACAGCCGACTAGCGCTAGCAAATGCTACCTAGCAAAACATTTTTTATATATATACTTTTTTTGTGATCAAAGTATCGATATAATATCATCCCCCCCAAAATATTGCGATATGTCTGACCAAAGATAGACCACAGAGACTGAACACACAGACAGACCATATGTCTGACCAAAGATAGACCACAGAAACTGAACACACAGACAGACCATATGCTGACCAAAGATAGACCACAGAAACTGAACACACAGACAGACCATATGTCTGACCAAAGATAGACCACAGAGACTGAACACACAGACAGACCATATGTCTGACCAAAGATAGACCACAGAGACTGAAACACAGACAGACCATATGTCTGACCAAAGATAGACCACAGAGACTGAACACAGACAGACCATATGTCTGACCAAAGATAGACCACAGAAACTGAACACACAGACAGACCATATGTCTGACCAAAGATAGACCACAGAGGCTGAACACACAGACAGACCATATGCTGACCAAAGATAGACCACAGAAACTGAACACACAGACAGACCATATGTCTGACCAAAGATAGACCACAGAAACTGAACACAGACAGACCATATGTCTGACCAAAGATAGACCACAGAGACTGAACACACAGACAGACCATATGTCTGACCAAAGATAGACCACAGAGACTGAACACAGACAGACCATATGTCTGACCAAAGATAGACCACAGAGACTGAACACACAGACAGACCATATGCTGACCATTGATTGTCCACAATCTGACGAGGAGAGTTTGACTAGATATTCAAACTATCGACACACAGGAGTAAGGGGCCTGAAAGGATGAAAAACATGTTGTATCCAGCAGAAGTGAAATTAAGGTTGGTATGGTGATTAGGCTAATGCTAATTGGTATTGTTGTAACACATACTCCTTTGGGACTGCAGTTGAAAATATTTGCCATTGTCAAAAAACCTACACACATTTAGGGAAGTAAAGAACCCTTCTCAAAAAAACTAATTAAGTTGACTTAACAGAACTCTCTTAACTCACACAATCTCAACCAAATCCAACCAGATGGTAGTGGATGGCTCGTGCACTCAGGGCTCTAAAATGTGAACGTTTTGGTTGCATATGCTCCTAAATATTTTGCTGTGCGACCTGGTATTTTAATTTGGGAGCACCACTGCGCCTAGAAACAAATGACCCAGATAATAATTGTTGTAATTATGAGGCTTCGCTCTACTGTTGTAGCATAGCTAGCTAACAACCTGGTAAGTTTGCCAGTAGGCGTTATCCAAACATGTTGGGACACAGATCTAAAGGTGAAGGGAGAACTTCTTCAGGAGATCAATGATCAGAGTGATGAATGAATGACAGATCTCTGGCATGTCATCAAACAATGCTCTTTAAGAGACATTATACAATTTTCAATACAATTACATTTACATTTGAGTCATTTAGCAGTTATGTCATCTCAAAAGGAAAATTGTGCTTTTACACAATGCAGAAAATTACTTTGTAATTTTAATGACAGATATTTGTATAAAATGTTCAGCTTTTTATATTAAACACATATATTTACAGGGTTGCATATGAGTTTCTAGAGCAAAACAGAAGTAGCTAAAATACATACAGGCCCAATAGTGACTATATTGATCAAATAATATATTCTGGTGTTGGTGCCTGAATGTTATGTTGTCCTCCAAACTTTTAGAAGTTAGGAGCACCAGTGCTACCAATTCATTTTTTAAATGTAAAGCCCTACTTGCACTGCCTTCCCCCTGCCCCTATCCTTACCCTGCCCCTATCCTTACCCTGCCCCTATCCTTACCCTGCCCCTATCCTTACCCTGCCCCATCGGCCTGACCCCCCGTCAGCTCGCTGTAATTGGCAGGCCACTGCAGTGTGGCTTATGTGTGTGTCTCCACCCTCCTGCCCCTGCCAGTCTTAGCAGCAGGTATCTGACAGTCTTAGCAACAGGTATCTGCCAGTCTTAACAGCAGGTATCTGTCAGTCTTAGCAGCAGGTATATGTCAGTCTTAGCAGCAGGTATCTATCAGTATTAGCAGCAATAGCAGCAGGTATCTGCCAGTCTTAGCAGCGGGTATCTGTCAGTCTTAGCAGCGGGTATCTGTCAGTCTTAGCAGCAGGTATCTGCCAGTCTTAGCAGCAGGTATATGTCAGTCTTAACAGCAGGTATCTGTCAGTCTTAGCAGCAGGTATATGTCAGTCTTAGCAGCAGGTATCTGTCAGTCTTAGCAGCAGGTATCTGTCAGTATTAGCAGCAGGTATCTGTCAGTATTAGCAGCAATAGCAGCAGGTATCTGCCAGTCTTAGCAGCAGGTATATGTCAGTCTTAGCAGCAGGTATCTGCCAGTCTTAGCAGCAGGTATCTATCAGTCTTAGCAGCAGGTATCTATCAGTCTTAGCAGCAGGTATCTGCCAGTCTTAGCAGCAGGTATATGTCAGTCTTAGCAGCAGGTATATGTCAGTCTTAGCAGCAGGTATCTGTCAGTCTTAGCAGCAGGTATCTGTCAGTCTTAGCAGCAGGTATCTGCCAGTCTTAGCAGCAGGTATCTGTCAGTCTTAGCAGCAGGTATCTGTCAGTCTTCGCAGCAGGTATCTGTCAGTCTTAGCAGCAGGTATCTGTCAGTCTTAGCAGCAGGTATCTGTCAGTCTTAGCAGCAGGTATCTGTCAGTCTTAGCAGCAGGTATCTGTCAGTCTTAGCAGCAGGTATCTGTCAGTCTTAGCAGCAGGTATCTGCCAGTCTTAGCAGCAGGTATATGTCAGTCTTAACAGCAGGTATCTGTCAGTCTTAGCAGCAGGTATCTATCAGTCTTAGCAGCAGGTATCTGTCAGTCTTAGCAGCAGGTATCTGCCAGTCTTAGCAGCAGGTATATGTCAGTCTTAACAGCAGGTATCTGTCAGTCTTAGCAGCAGGTATATGTCAGTCTTAGCAGCAGGTATCTGTCAGTATTAGCAGCAGGTATCTGTCAGTATTAGCAGCAATAGCAGCAGGTATCTGCCAGTCTTAGCAGCAGGTATCTGCCAGTCTTAGCAGCAGGTATATGTCAGTCTTAGCAGCAGGTATCTGTCAGTCTTAGCAGCGGGTATCTGTCAGTCTTAGCAGTGGGTATCTATCAGTCTTAGCAGCGGGTATCTATCAGTCTTAGCAGCAGGTATCTGCCAGTCTTAGCAGCAGGTATATGTCAGTCTTAGCAGCAGGTATCTGTCAGTCTTAGCAGCAGGTATCTGTCAGTCTTAGCAGCAGGTATATGTCAGTCTTAGCAGCAGGTATCGGTCAGTCTTAGCAGCAGGTATCTGTCAGTCTTAGCAGCAGGTATCTGTCAGTCTTAGCAGCAGGTATCGGTCAGTCTTAGCAGCAGGTATCTGCCAGTCTTAGCAGCAGGTATCTGTCAGTCTTAACATTTACATTTACATTTAAGTCATTTAGCAGACGCTCTTATCCAGAGCGACTTACAAATTGGTGCATTCACCTTATGATATCCAGTGGAACAACCACTTTACAATAGTTTACAGCAGGTATCTGTCAGTCTTAGCAGCAGGTATATGTCAGTCTTAGCAGCAGGTATATGTCAGTCTTAGCAGCAATAGCAGCAGGTATCTGCCAGTCTTAGCAGCAGGTATCTGCCAGTCTTAGCAGCAGGTATCTATCAGTCTTAGCAGCAGGTATCTGCCAGTCTTAGCAGCAGGTATCTGTCAGTCTTAGCAGCGGGTATCTGCCAGTCTTAGCAGCGGGTATCTGCCAGTCTTAGCAGCAGGTATCTGCCAGTCTTAGCAGCAGGTTTCTGCCAGTCTTAGCAGTGGGTTTCTGCCAGTCTTAGCAGTGGGTATCTATCAGTCTTAGCAGCAGGTATCTATCAGTCTTAGCAGCAGGTATCTGCCAGTCTTAGCAGCAGGTATCTGCCAGTCTTAGCAGCAGGTATATGTCAGTCTTAGCAGCAGGTATCTGTCAGTCTTAGCAGCAGGTATCTGTCAGTCTTAGCAGCAGGTATCTGTCAGTCTTAGCAGCAGGTATCTGTCAGTCTTAGCAGCAGGTATCTGCCAGTCTTAGCAGCAGGTATCTGTCAGTCTTAACAACAGGTATCTGTCAGTCTTAACAGCAGGTATCTGTCAGTCTTAGCAGCAGGTATATGTCAGTCTTAGCAGCAGGTATCTGTCAGTATTAGCAGCAATAGCAGCAGGTATCTGCCAGTCTTATCAGCAGGTATCTGTCAGTCTTAGCAGCAGGTATCTGTCAGTCTTAGCAGCAGGTATCTATCAGTCTTAGCAGCAGGTATCTGCCAGTTTTAGCAGCAGGTATATGTCAGTCTTAACAGCAGGTATCTGTCAGTCTTAGCAGCAGGTATATGTCAGTCTTAGCAGCAGGTATCTGTCAGTATTAGCAGCAATAGCAGCAGGTATCTGCCAGTCTTAGCAGCAGGTATCTGCCAGTCTTAGCAGCAGGTATCTATCAGTCTTAGCAGCAGGTATCTGCCAGTCTTAGCAGCAGGTATATGTCAGTCTTAGCAGCAGGTATCTGTCAGTCTTAGCAGCAGGTATCTGTCAGTCTTAGCAGCAGGTATCTGTCAGTCTTAGCAGCAGGTATCTGTCAGTCTTAGCAGCAGGTATCTATCAGTCTTAGCAGCAGGTATCTGTCAGTCTTAGCAGCAGGTTTCTGCCAGTCTTAGCAGTGGGTTTCTGCCAGTCTTAGCAGTGGGTATCTATCAGTCTTAGCAGCAGGTATCTGTCAGTCTTAGCAGCAGGTATCTGTCAGTCTTAGCAGCAGGTATCTGTCAGTCTTAGCAGCAGGTATCTGTCAGTCTTAGCAGCAGGTATCTGTCAGTCTTAACAGCAGGTATCTGTCAGTCTTAACAGCAGGTATCTGTCAGTCTTAGCAGCAGGTATATGTCAGTCTTAGCAGCAGGTATCTGTCAGTATTAGCAGCAATAGCAGCAGGTATCTGCCAGTCTTATCAGCAGGTATCTGTCAGTCTTAGCAGCAGGTATATGTCAGTCTTAGCAGCAGGTATCTGTCAGTCTTAGCAGCAGGTATCTGTCAGTCTTAGCAGCAGGTATCTGTCAGTCTTAGCAGCAGGTATCTGCCAGTCTTAGCAGCAGGTATCTGTCAGTCTTAGCAGCAGGTATATGTCAGTCTTAGCAGCAGGTATCTGTCAGTATTAGCAGCAATAGCAGCAGGTATCTGCCAGTCTTATCAGCAGGTATCTGTCAGTCTTAGCAGCAGGTATCTGCCAGTCTTAGCAGCAGGTATCTGTCAGTCTTAGCAGCAGGTATCTGCCAGTCTTAGCAGCAGGTATATGTCAGTCTTAGCAGCAGGTATCTGTCAGTCTTAGCAGCAGGTATCTGTCAGTCTTAGCAGCAGGTATCTGTCAGTCTTAGCAGCAGGTATCTGTCAGTCTTAGCAGCAGGTATCTGCCAGTCTTAGCAGCAGGTATCTGTCAGTCTTAACAGCAGGTATCTGTCAGTCTTAGCAGCAGGTATATGTCAGTCTTAGCAGCTGGTATCTGTCAGTATTAGCAGCAATAGCAGCAGGTATCTGCCAGTCTTATCAGCAGGTATCTGTCAGTCTTAGCAGCAGGTATCTGCCAGTCTTAGCAGCAGGTATCTGCCAGTCTTAGCAGCAGGTATCTATCAGTCTTAGCAGCAGGTATCTGCCAGTCTTAGCAGCAGGTATCTGTCAGTCTTAGCAGCGGGTATCTGTCAGTCTTAGCAGCGGGTATCTGTCAGTCTTAGCAGCGGGTATCTATCAGTCTTAGCAGCAGGTATCTGCCAGTCTTAGCAGCAGGTATCTGCCAGTCTTAGCAGCAGGTATCTGTCAGTCTTAGCAGCAGGTATCTGTCAGTCTTAGCAGCAGGTATATATCAGTCTTAGCAGCAGGTATCTGTCAGTCTGAGCAGCAGGTATCTGTCAGTCTTAGCAGCAGGTATCTGTCAGTCTTAGCAGCAGGTATCTATCAGTCTTAGCAGCAGGTATCTGTCAGTCTTAGCAGCAGGTATCTATCAGTCTTAGCAGCAGGTATCTGTCAGTCTTAGCAGCAGGTATCTGTCAGTCTTAGCAGCAGGTATCTGTCAGTCTTAGCAGCAGGTATCTGCCAGTCTTAGCAGCAGGTATCTGCCAGTCTTAGCAGCAGGTATCTATCAGTCTTAGCAGCAGGTATCTGTCAGTCTTAGCAGCAGGTATCTGTCAGTCTTAGCAGCAGGTATCTGCCAGTCTTAGCAGCAGGTATCTATCAGTCTTAGCAGCAGGTATCTGTCAGTCTTAGCAGCAGGTATCTGTCAGTCTTAGCAGCAGGTATCTGTCAGTCTTAGCAGCAGGTATCTATCAGTCTTAGCAGCAGGTATCTGCCAGTCTTAGCAGCAGGTATCTGTCAGTCTTAGCAGCAGGTATCTGTCAGTCTTAGCAGCAGGTATCTGTCAGTCTTAGCAGCAGGTATCTGCCAGGCTCCGATCATGGATGATAAACCAATAAACTAGCAAATGTTTAGGTCAGTGATTCACGCTATTTCAGGGATACACACACACACACACACACACACGCACACACACACACACACACACACACACACACACACACACACACACACACACACACACAATCAGGGAGATAGACACGCACACACACAAATCTGTCATTTCGAGGTTGTCCTTAAAATTCCCATCAGACGATAACAAACATGCCTTTGTTTAGCTTGAGCTACAAGCATGACGGACAAGTGTCACACATAATTCAGAGTTATGGAAGCAGATTTGAATGAAATGAGGGGTTTAACAAATTGATTGAAGGCTGGGTTCTTCAGTAAACAGCTGTTGCCTTTCCCAGCGGTAATGACATGTAGCTAGCAGACCTGGGTTACAAAACTATGTAAAATAATTTCAAATACTATATCTATGCTTGTTTGAGCTTGCCTGTTGCCATAAATCCAATAGAAAAGTCTAAAAATTACAAACCCCACCCACCTGACACAGGCTAAGCAAACGCTCGAAGCATTTGAAAGATATCAAATAGTATTTAAACCCAGGTCTAGTATCGAGACAGTCCTGGATGACATGGTGCCAGACTGATAACAACACAGGCTCTACATACGGCAATGGACTGAAATAACCCTCAGTCAGAAGATAAAGTGGTTTAATATCTTAGTTGATGTTTCATTCACATTTCCCAGACGAACAACTAAGCATATTAAATGAATCCCTCTCTTATGGCTCAGTGTGGTGTGTGTGTGTGTGTGTGTGTGTGTGTGTGTGTGTGTGTGTGTGTGTGTTTGTCTGTCTGTCTGTCTGTCTTTATGTGTGTGTGTTTGTGTCTGGGCTTGGCACTGTGGGAACTTGGTTTTGGCTGAGTGGCGTCAGGAGGAGCTCTGTGTAATCTGGGTCTCAGCTCCCAGCTCTCTGCCATCCCCTTCCTCTCCCACTCCCTTCAACAGACTAGATACCGTTTCTACCCTTCCTCTCCCACTCCCTTCAACAGACTAGATACCGTTTCTACCCTTCCTCTCCCACTCCCTTCAACAGACTAGATACCGTTTCTACCCTTCCTCTCCCACTCCCTTCAACAGACTAGATACCGTTTCTACCCTTCCTCTCCCACTCCCTTCAACAGACTAGATACCGTTTCTACCCTTCCTCTCCCACTCCCTTCAACAGACTAGATACCGTTTCTACCCTTCCTCTCCCACTCCCTTCAACAGACTAGATACCGTTTCTACCCTTCCTCTCCCACTCCCTTCAACAGACTAGATACCGTTTCTACCCTTCCTCTCCCACTCCCTTCAACAGACTAGATACCGTTTCTACCCTTCCTCTCCCCCTCCCTTCAACAGACTAGATACCGTTTCTACCCTTCCTCTCCCCCTCCCTTCAACAGACTAGATACCGTTTCTACCCTTCCTCTCCCCCTCCCTTCAACAGACTAGATACCGTTTCTACCCTTCCTCTCCCACTCCCTTCAACAGACTAGATACCGTTTCTACCCTTCCTCTCCCACTCCCTTCAACAGACTAGATACCGTTTCTACCCTTCCTCTCCCACTCCCTTCAACCGACTAGATACCGTTTCTACCCTTCCTCTCTCACTCTCTTCAACAGACTAGATACCGTTTCTACCCTTCCTCTCCCCCTCCCTTCAACAGACTAGATACCGTTTCTACCCTTCCTCTCCCACGCTCTTCAACAGACTAGATACCGTTTCTACCCTTCCTCTCCCACTCCCTTCAACAGACTAGATACCGTTTCTACCCTTCCTCTCCCACTCCCTTCAACAGACTAGATACTGTTTCTACCCTTCCTCTCCCACTCCCTTCAACAGACTAGATACCGTTTCTACCCTTCCTCTCCCACTCCCTTCAACAGACTAGATACCGTTTCTACCCTTCCTCTCCCACTCCCTTCAACAGACTAGATACCGTTTCTACCCTTCCTCTCCCATTTGTAGACTAACAGGCTAGACTGCAGACACTCTCTGTCTATCTACTTTCAGCCTTAAAGAGGTTCGACCCTTTCGATGTTCCCATCCGCTGCCATTCGTAAAGAGGCTAGACAGTAGACAGTAAACCCTCTCTGTGTCTATACCCTCCCAGCTTTAAAGTGGCTAGTAGGCCCTGTCTGTAAGCACTATCCCCCCCAACTCTCACTACTCCCAGCCCTAAAGACTCTAGTACCCTCTCTCTACCCCTCGATCCATGAAGACTCTAGTAACCCTCTCTCCACCCCTCGATCCATAAAGACTAGTAACCCCTCTCTCTACACCTCTATCCATAAAGACTCTAGTACCCCCTCTCTACCCCTCTATCCATAAAGACTCTAGTACCCCCTCTCTCCACCCCTCGATCCATGAAGACTCTAGTAACCCCCTCTCTACACCTCTATCCATGAAGACTCTAGTACCCCCTCTCTCTACCCCTCTATCCATAAAGAGTCTAGTAACCCTCTCTCTACCCCTCTATCCATAAAGACTCTAGTACCCCCTCTCTCTACACCTCTATCCATAAAGACTCTAGTAACCCTCTCTCTACACCTCTATCCATAAAGACTCTAGTAACCCCTCTCTCTACACCTCTATCCATAAAGACTCTAGTAACCCTCTCTCTACACCTCTATCCATAAAGCCTCTAGTACCCCCTCTCTCTACACCTCTATCCATAAAGCCTCTAGTACCCCCTCTCTCTACACCTCTATCCATAAAGACTCTAGTACCCCCTCTCTCTACACCTCTATCCATAAAGACTCTAGTACCCCCTCTCTCTACACCTCTATCCATAAAGACTCTAGTACCCCATCTCTCTACACCTCTATCCATAAAGACTCTAGTACCCCCTCTCTCTACACCTCTATCCATAAAGACTCTAGTAACCCTCTCTACACCTCTATCCATAAGACTCTAGTAACCCTCTCTCTACCCCTCTATCCATAAAGACTCTAGTAACCCCTCTCTCTACCCCTCGATCCATAAAGACTCTAGTAACCCCTCTCTCTACCCCTCGATCCATAAAGACTCTAGTAACCCTCTCTCTACACCTCTATCCATGAAGACTCTAGTAACCCTCTCTCTACACCTCTATCCATAAAGACTCTAGTAACCCTCTCTACCCCTCTATCCATCAAGACTCTAGTAACCCTCTCTCTACACCTCTATCCATAAAGACTCTAGTAACCCCTCTCTCTACACCTCTATCCATAAAGACTCTAGTACCCCCTCTCTCTACACCTCTATCCATAAAGACTCTAGTAACCCTCTCTCTATACCTCTATCCATAAAGACGCTAGTACCCCCTCTCTCTACACCTCTATCCATAAAGACTCTAGTACCCCCTCTCTCTACACCTCTATCCATAAAGTCTCTAGTACCCCCTCTCTCTACACCTCTATCCATAAAGACTCTAGTAACCCCCTCTCTCTACCCCTCGATCCATGAAGAGTATAGCATGTCTCTTTGGAGCAAAGGGTCTATTTCCAGCATTCCAGATGGTTGATAGAGACTACAGAGGGTTGATGTTGGTAGTGTACTGCAGTGGCCTCATGAATGTTTCAGCCAGTCTGCTGCTGTTGTAGCTGTGGTTCTCTTCATGTTGAGCCATCTGTTGCTTTAAGTTAATTACAGCCTACAGACTGCTGCTTCCCTCAGAGCACGGACGCTTTCTTTCTTACAGTACTATCTCCGTCTTTCTCCCACTGGCATCTCTTTGATTCTGTCTTGCTATAGTTCTCTCCCTCTCTCTTCCTCTTCCTCTCCCTTTCAATCTCTCTCCCTCTCCCTCTCGCTCCCTCTCTCTCTCTCTCTCTCTCTCTCTCTCTCTCTCTCTCTCTCTCTCTCTCTCTCTCTCTCTCTCTCTCTCTCTCTCTCTCTCTCTCTCTCTCTCTCTCTCTCTCTCTCTCTCTCTCTCTCTCTCTCTCCCTCTCTCTTCTCCCCACAGTAACACATCTGCAGAGCTCAGAGCTCTAAGTTTTTCTCCCTAGAATGTCTTTCCTTAAATACAGAGGCAGTAGTCTTTGTAGTGGGCTCTGAGGAAATGTGGCTGGCCCGCATCATTCCCTCAAACAGTCCTTTGGTTCAGACATGGACATGAAAATGCATGTTTTATGAATGAGCACAGGGCCTCGTGAACTCACAGGGATGGGCTGCACACGCATGCACACACACACACACACACACATAGGCACACAGCCGCACACACACACGTACACTGATCTGAGTCAAACAGATGGGTTGCGTTCAATTATGTACAGACAGGAGGGTTTATTTAAATGTACTGTAATGTGCTTATATCTGTGCATTGAGCTCTTTTGATTTATGTGCATGTGCCTGGATTCATGTGCATGTGCCTGGCTTCATGTGCATGTGCCTGGCTTCATGTGCATGTGCCTGGCTTCATGTGCATGTGCCTGGCTTCATGTGTATAGCTCTAGTGTTTTCTTTTCTTTTCAATAAATGCTTTTTGGGGAAGTTTAAAAAAAAACGTTTTAATCATGTAGACATGGCATGACAAATAGGAAAGACAATGGGTACAGTATTAAATGGAATTCAATCAATTGTATTGATGCCCATCAATTCCATTGTCTGTGATGGAGGTGCTGTAGTCTGGTTCCTGTTTGAGAGACCATGATGTTTGTTATGTTGTCCCTCAGGTGATTCCTAAGGACTACAAGACCATGATGTTTACTATGTTGTCCCTCAGGTGATTCCTAAGGACTACAAGACCATGATGTTTGTTATGTTGTCCCTCAGGTGATTCCTAAGGACTACAAGACCATGATGTTTACTATGTTGTCCCTCAGGTGATTCCTAAGGACTACAAGACCATGATGTTTACTATGTTGTCCCTCAGGTGATTCCTAAGGACTACAAGACCATGATGTTTGTTATGTTGTCCCTCAGGTGATTCCTAAGGACTACAAGACCATGATGTTTGTTATGTTGTCCCTCAGGTGATTCCTAAGGACTACAAGACCATGATGTTTGTTATGTTGTCCCTCAGGTGATTCCTAAGGACTACAAGACCATGACTGCTCTGGCCAAGGCCATCTCCAAGAACGTGCTGTTTGCTCACCTCGACGACAACGAAAGAAGGTAAGAACCACAAATCATAATCCAACTGACCCAAGATCAGTGTCTAGGGATGACTTCATCCTAGTTAAAAAAACATGAGTGACTGAGTGACTAAGTGAGAGAGCGACATTGTGTGTGTGAGCTAATCATAAAGATGCCTTTTGTTGTCGTTGAGCAGTTTTCCCGTGTGGCCACAGTGGGCCAGTGTTGTCTGCAGTGCTGCTGGGTTGAAACAGGTCAGAAGTTGTGAGACCAGCCAGGCGAGAAGAGGGGCAGGCAGACACTGGGCAGAGGGGCGAGGGGTACGGAGAGAGAGGGGGGCAGGCAGACACTGGGCAGAGGGGCGAGGGGTACGGAGAGAGAGGGGGGCAGGCAGACACTGGGCAGAGGGGCGAGGGGTACGGAGAGAGAGGGGGGCAGGCAGACACTGGGCAGAGGGGCGAGGGCTACGGAGAGAGAGGGGGGCAGGCAGACACTGGGCAGAGGGGCGAGGGCTACGGAGAGAGAGGGGGGCAGGCAGACACTGGGCAGAGGGGCGAGGGCTACGGAGAGAGAGGGGGGCAGGCAGACACTGGGCAGAGGGGCGAGGGCTACGGAGAGAGAGGGGGGCAGGCAGACACTGGGCAGAGGGGCGAGGGCTACGGAGAGAGAGGGGGGCATGCCGGAGGGAAAATTGACTGCAGGCCCTGTCCTGTGCGTGTGTGTACACTGTTGTTGTCGATCGCCATGGCAACCCCCCCCCCCCCAAAAAAGGCAGGCAGTGTGGATGTCAGACAGTAATCTAAAGTGTGTTGAAGTTTTGGTGGGGTGCGGGGTTGGAATTGGGTTACTCGGAACGACACGATTCGCCACGGCTATGAGAGAGGGTCTGAGGCTGTGGGGTTTGACAAACACAAAACAGCAGCAACAAATCAAATCAAACTTTATTTGTCACGTGCGCCGAATACAACAAGTGTAGACCTTACTGTGAAATGTTTACTTACAAGCCCTTAACCAACGATGCAGTTGAAGAAGAGTTAAGAAAACATTTACCAAATAAACTAAAGTAAAAAATTATAAAAAGTAACACAATAAAATAACAATAACGAGGCTATGTACAGGGGGTACCAGTACCAAGTCAATGTGGGGGGGGGTACAGGTTAGTCAAGGTAATTTGTACATGTAGGTAGGGGTAGAGTGACTATGCATAGATAATAAACAGCGAGTAGCAGCAGTGTAAAAACAAATGGAGGGGGGGTGTCAATGTGTAAATAGTCCAGTGGCCATTTGATGAGCTGTTCAGTAGTCTTTTGGCTTGGGGGTAGAAACTGTTAAGGAGCCTTTTGGTCCTAGACTTGGCGCTCCGGTACCGCTTGCCAGAGAGAGAGAGATTTATGAATCCCTCCATCCCTCCCCTTCACCCCATCTCTTCTCTCTTCCTCTCTCTTTCCTTCTCCACCTCTTTCTCTATCCCTCTATCCATCTTTCCCCTTCACCCATTTCTCCTTTCTTCCCCTTTCCATCCCACCCCACCCCTACCATTCACTCTCTTCCCTCTCTATCTCTCCACCCCTCCTCCCTCCATCCCTTCCTTCCTTCCTAATCTCCAGGCCAGTACTGTGGGAAACATCTCAGGTGACTCCCTCCATCCCTTCCTTCCTTCCTAATCTCCAGGCCAGTACTGTGGGACACATCTCAGGTGGCTCCCTCCATCCCTTCCTTCCTTCCTAATCTCCAGGCCAGTACTGTGGGACACATCTCAGGTGGCTCCCTCCATCCCTTCCTTCCTTCCTAATCTCCAGGCCAGTACTGTGGGAAACATCTCAGGTGACTCCCTCCCTTCCACTCTCCCTCCTTGCTCTGGACCTCAGCCTGAATACTGTTTCATTGCCGGGGAGAATCCATTAGCTCTGTATCCCAGGCTGCATCCACGGAACAGCAGGGAAAAGCTGGACAGCTTTTTCTATATGCCTCTCTCCCTTCATCCCTCCATTCTAGCCTCCCGACGGTCCCAGGGAAGAAACCCAAAACACACCTTTTTCCATTCTTTCGTCAGCTGGTAATTTACTGCGCTCCCCACTTCTTGGCACAGGGCTTCAGTCTGATTGCACGTCAGTGTTGTTGCAACCAGCCGACAGTTTGCCCAGTAGTGGCAGGCAGAGAAGAAACATGTGATATCATAGAATCACACAGGCAGAAGTACACTGTAGTAGAGACCTTGGTTCAAGTAGTACTTGTTTCCTTGAAAATAATCTGAGCGTTTGATTATGTCTTCCTGGAGTGACAGATGGGAGAAGTTTGCACTTTTGGGTCTACACCATTAGTTCAGTTGTGCCAGGCAAGCTCAGAAAAGCACAGCTAAAGTATTTGAAATAAAGCAAATAGTATTTGAACCCAGGCCTGGTGTAGTCACTTAAATCTAGTGCTTGGGTGGCTGATACGGAGGCTTAGGGTTACATTGGGGAAAAATGTGGCACCGGACCATAAACTGCCTTGTTTTAATGTATACAAGACCTGTTGGCATGACCAGACCATACATGATCACACAGCCCCAGAGTAGACCCTATATGATTCTCAATTTATATGACTGGCTGTCATGTTCGTGTATCGGCTACAGAGACGGGCCGTCAGACAGACAGACAGACAGACAGACAGACAGACAGGATGATGATTTGTTCTAAGATGAGTGATGGGGCATAGTGATGATGACAGGTTCAGATCAGCCGGACGTTGTGACTTGGTGTTAGTCTAGCTAGCCTAGTGCTGACAGGGCCGTGTTGGATCCAATTCCCTCTGAATGCAGCTGATGCAGTCAGTTGTGTGATTGTGCATTACGGTAGTATGTTGACATGCCGACAAACTTGCACGTAGTGTCGTCAATTTGTTCCTCTTGAAACATGTAAGAGACACTTGGTGTTTTAGCTGTAAACAGACAGACAGGCAGAACAGCATGGTGTCTGATTAGCTCATGTCTGAGTGATGGGGTGTAACGATGATGACAGGTCAAGATTATGTGTGATCAGCCGGACGGCGGAAGCTGTGACTTGGCGTTAGTTTAGCTCTGACAGGGCCGTGCTGGGTCCAACTCCCTCAGCTGATGCGCTCAGTCACACTGAAGTTCCATTACCATAGTTTTGTGGTTGTTTACGTGACAAACTGCCACAACCTGTTCCTCTTGAATCCAGTCATACCACTTATACGAAACACTGTTGTTCAAAACCAATAGGCCTATAGTACAATTTGTATACGTTTTTTAAATGAGCCAGAGATGTCTGGGGCTGACGTAGATGGGCAGATGGTCTGTGATGGTCTGTGATGGTCTGTGCTGGCGTGCCCTCTCTGGAGTGTCTTGCAGATGGTCTGTCCATGTCTGGTGTTGCTGAGCTGAGAGGCTGTTGTCAATGACAGATGGGCCCTGATTGGCTAGAGTTGTTGGTTCCAAGGCTGTTGCTATGGCAAGGCTGTTCCAACATCTCAGACATCCTGGACCCACTCCAATTTACATAACGCCCCAACAGATCCACAGATGACACAATCTCAACTGCACTCCACACTGCCCTCACCCACATAGACAAATTGAATACCTATGTGAGAATGCTGTTCATTGACTACAGCTCCGCATTCAACACCATAGTGCCATCCAAACTCATCACTAAGCTCAGGACCCTGGGACTAAACACTTCCCTCTGCAACTGGATCCTGGACTTCCTGACGGGCCGCCCCCAGCTGGTGAGGGTAGGCAACAGCACATCCACCATCAACACAGGGGCCCTCAGGGGTGGTGCTTAGTCCACTGCTGTACTGTACGACTGCGTGGGTGAACACCATAACCAAGTTTGCTGACGACGTGAAGGTGGTAGGACGGATCACTGACGAGGAAGAGGTCCGAGGGAGACCTGGCAGTGTGCTGATAGGACAACAACCTCTCCCTCTGTCACGCTTTACAAAAATCGGACCCAGAAGCAGACCAGGACAAGGTGAGTATGAAGATGGTGAGAATTTATTTAAATGATGAGAACGTGGAGGTAGATAGTTCCGGGTGGCGGAGCGGACAGCGGAGGTGGGTTGATGGGAGTGGATGAGCAGATCCAAAGGATAGGAAAAAACACTAGCGACGAGCAGACAGGGATGGTTGATGGGTTCCGGGAGAATGGTGGTCATGGCTAACGATCCGGCAGGGAATGGAAGTCAGGTCAGAGCTTTTGAAGGGTAGAGATGATGATCAGGACAGGTGTGCAGATTACTGACGGGAAACAGGTGCGGGTGAAATCAATCTCCCAATGAGCTAATTCGCCCGGCAACCAGACAGGGTGCGTTCCAGGACACCTGAAACACACTCCAGGACAGACAACACAGGCAAACCCAGACTCAGGAAGCGGGATTCGTGACACCCTCAACATCAGCAAGACAAAGGAGCTGATCGTGGACTACAGGAAACATGGGTGTTAACACGCCCCCATCCACATCGACGGGGCTGTAGTGGAGTGGGTTGGGAGCTTCAAATTCCTCGGTGTCCACATCACTAAGGAATTAACAAGTCCACACACACCCAACGTAGTTGTGAAGAGGGCACGGCAGAGCCTTTTCCCCCTCAGGAGGCTGAAAAGATTCAGCATGGGTCTTCAGATCCTCAAAAAGTTGTACAGCTGCACCATTGAGAGCATCTTGACTGGCTGCATCACCGCTTGGTACGGCAGCTGCAAGGCACTACAGAGGATAGTGGGTACGGCCCAGTACATCACTGGGGCTGAGCTCCCTGCCACCCAGGACCTCTATACCAGGCGGTGTCAGAGGAAGGCCCTAAGAATGTTAAAAGACTCCAGCCACCCAAGTCATAGACTCTTCCCTCTGCTTCCGCACGGCAAGCGTTACCAGTGCACCAAGTGTGGAACCCACAAGACAGTGAACAGCTTCTACCCCCAAACCATAAGACTGCTTAACAAGACTGCTGAATAGCTAATCAAATGGCTACCCAGACTACCTGCATTGCCCCTTTTTTGCACTAACTCTCTTACACTGACTCTATGCACACACACACTGGACTCTACCCACATGCTCACACATACTTACACTGACACCCCAACACACACACTGGACTCTACCCACATGCTCACACATACTATACGCCCACACACACAAAACATGTTAGTTCATGCATACTGATGCCACACACACACACACACACACACACACACACACACACACACACACACACACACACACACACACACACACACACACACTGGACTCTACCCACATGCTCACACACACACACACACACCACACACACACACCCACACACACACACACACACACACACACACACACACACACACACACACACACACACACACACACACACACACATTCACATTCACCACATGCTGCTACTGCCTATTATCTATCCTGCACATTGACTCGGTACTGGTACTCCCTGTATATAGCCATGTTATTACCTCATACCCCTACACATTGACTCAGTACTGGTACTCCCTGTATATAGCCATGTTATTACCTCATAGCCCTGCACATTGACTCAGTACTGGTACTCCCTGTATATAGCCATGTTATTACCTCATAGCCCTGCACATTGACTCAGTACCGGTACTCCCTGTATATATCCATGTTATTACCTCGTACCCCTGCACATTGACTCAGTACCGGTACTCCCTGTATATAGCCATGTTATTACCTGGTACTCCCTGTATATAGCCATGTTATTACCTTGTACCCCTGCACATTGACTCAGTACCGGTACTCCCTGTATATAGCCATGTTATTACCTGGTACTCCCTGTATATAGTCATGTTATTACCTGGTACTCCCTGTATATAGCCATGTTATTACCTGGTACTCCCTGTATATAGCCATGTTATTACCTGGTACTCCCTATATATAGTCATGTTATTACATGGTACTCCCTGTATATAGCCATGTTATTACCTGGTACTCCCTGTATATAGCCATGTTATTACCTGGTACTCCCTGTATATAGCCATGTAATTACCTTGTACCCCTGCACATTGACTCAGTACCGGTACTCCCTGTATATAGCCATGTAATTACCTGGTACTCCCTGTATATAGCCATGTTATTACCTGGTACTCCCTGTATATAGCCATGTTATTACCTGGTACTCCCTGTATATAGCCATGTTATTACCTGGTACTCCCTGTATATAGCCATGTTATTACCTGGTACTCCCTGTATATAGCCATGTTATTACCTGGTACTCCCTGTATATAGCCATGTTATTACCTGGTACTCCCTGTATATAGCCATGTTATTACCTGGTACTCCCTGTATATAGCCATGTTATTACCTGGTACTCCCTGTATATAGCCATGTTATTACCTGGTACTCCCTGTATATAGCCATGTTATTACCTGGTACTCCCTGTATATAGCCATGTTATTACCTGGTACTCCCTGTATATAGCCATGTTATTACCTGGTACTCCCTGTATATAGCCATGTTATTACCTGGTACTCCCTGTATATAGCCATGTTATTACCTGGTACTCCCTGTATATAGCCATGTTATTACCTGGTACTCCCTGTATATAGCCATGTTATTACCTGGTACTCCCTGTATATAGCCATGTTATTACCTGGTACTCCCTGTATATAGCCATGTTATTACCTGGTACTCCCTGTATATAGCCATGTTATTACCTGGTACTCCCTGTATATAGCCATGTTATTACCTGGTACTCCCTGTATATAGCCATGTTATTACATGGTACTCCCTGTATATAGCCATGTTATTACCTGGTACTCCCTGTATATAGCCATGTTATTACCTGGTACTCCCTGTATATAGCCATGTTATTACCTGGTACTCCCTGTATATAGCCATGTTATTACCTGGTACTCCCTGTATATAGCCATGTTATTACCTGGTACTCCCTGTATATAGCCATGTTATTACCTGGTACTCCCTGTATATAGCCATGTTATTACCTGGTACTCCCTGTATATAGCCATGTTATTACCTGGTACTCCCTGTATATAGCCATGTTATTACCTGGTACTCCCTGTATATAGCCATGTTATTACCTGGTACTCCCTGTATATAGCCATGTTATTACCTGGTACTCCCTGTATATAGCCATGTTATTACCTGGTACCCCCTGTATATAGCCATGTTATTACATGGTACTCCCTGTATATAGCCATGTTATTACCTGGTACTCCCTGTATATAGCCATGTTATTACCTGGTACTCCCTGTATATAGCCATGTTATTACCTGGTACCCCCTGTATATAGCCATGTTATTACATGGTACTCCCTGTATATAGCCATGTTATTACCTGGTACTCCCTGTATATAGCCATGTTATTACCTGGTACTCCCTGTATATAGCATGTTATTACCTGGTACCCCCTGTATATAGCCATGTTATTACCTGGTACTCCCTGTATATAGCCATGTTATTACCTGGTACCCCCTGTATATAGCCATGTTATTACCTGGTACTCCCTGTATATAGCCATGTTATTACCTGGTACCCTCTGTATATAGCCATGTTATTACCTGGTACTCCCTGTATATAGCCATGTTATTACCTGGTACTCCCTGTATATAGCCATGTTATTACCTGGTACTCCCTGTATATAGCCATGTTATTACCTGGTACTCCCTGTATATAGCCATGTTATTACCTGGTACTCCCTGTATATAGCCATGTTATTACCTGGTACTCCCTGTATATAGCCATGTTATTACCTGGTACTCCCTGTATATAGCCATGTTATTACCTGGTACTCCCTGTATATAGCCATGTTATTACCTGGTACTCCCTGTATATAGCCATGTTATTACATGGTACTCCCTGTATATAGCCATGTTATTACCTGGTACTCCCTGTATATAGCCATGTTATTACCTGGTACTCCCTGTATATAGCCATGTTATTACATGGTACTCCCTGTATATAGCCATGTTATTACCTGGTACTCCCTGTATATAGCCATGTTATTTTTACTCCTTATTGTTATTTGTTTTTCATGTGTATTTATTCCTTGTTTCACTATTTCAATTCCGTTGAGTTTTTCTTGTTATCTTTCTCTCTGCGTTGTTGGAAAAGGACCCATAAGTCAGCATTTCACTGTTAGTCTATCACCTGTTGTTTACCAAGCATGTGACAAGTAAAATTGTATTTGATTTTGTTGCTGAAAGGTTTCTGCGCTCGATGTTTCATACAGATACACTGGCCTGACTGGCTAGAGTTGGTGGCCTTTGAAGCTGCTATGGGCTGATGTCTCAGGCATACAAGGCTGCTATTGGCTGATCTCTCAGGCATGCAAGGCTACTAGCCACAAGCTGGTTTTTCTTGGCTGTTGGCTGTTATTGGCAGGCCTTGTCGAACATTACTCTGTCATTGGCTGGTGTTTCTGATTTGGACTGAGCCTGGTGTGTTCTATGAGTCAGTTTCTTCCCTGGCAGCTGTAGCCGTGTGAAGAACAAGACGAAGGAAAATCCCATATCATTAGTCACTCAGCAGTTATGTGAGCTGAACGGCCAGCGATCTGTTTCTCCTATTATCACCTTATTGTGTTATCATCCACTCTTCCAAAACAGGGTTCCTAAAGGGTTCTTCAGCTGTCCCCATAGGAGAACCCTTTTTGGTTCCAAGTAGAACTCTTTTGTGTTCCATGTAGAACCCTCTGTGCAAAGGGAACCAAAGAGGGTTCTTCAAAGGGTTATCTTATGGGGACAGCAGAAGAACCTAAGAGTGAACCTTTCCAAGAGTGTAAAATAATTTTAATAATTTTAATAATCAACCACCAACCATTATCATCCCTTTTAATCATCAACCACCAGCCATTACCATCCCTTTTAATCATCAACCACCAGCCATTATCATCCCTTTTAATCATCAACCACCAGCCATTATCATCCCTTTTAATCGTCAACCACCAACCATTATCGTCCCTTTTAATCGTCAACCACCAACCATTATCGTCCCTTTTAATCATCAACCACCAACCATTATCGTCCCTTTGAATCATCAACCACCAACCATTATCATCCCTTTTAATCGTCAACCACCAACCATTATCGTCCCTTTTAATCGTCAACCACCAACCATTATCGTCCCTTTTAATCATCAACCACCAACCATTATCGTCCCTTTGAATCATCAACCACCAACCATTATCATCCCTTTGAATCATCAACCACCAACCATTATCATCCCTTTGAATCATCAACCACCAGCCATTATCATCCCTTTGAATCATCAACCACCAACCATTATCATCCTTTTTAATCATCAACCACCAACCATTATCATCCCTTTTAATCATCAACCACCAGTCAATATCATCCCTTTTAATCATCAACCACCAGCCATTATCATCCCTTTTAATCATCAACCACCAGCCATTATCATCCCTTTTAATCATCAACCACCAACCATTATCATCCTTTTGAATCATCAACCACCACCCATTATCGTCCCTTTTAATCATCCACCACCAACCATTATCATCCCTTTTAATCATCAACCACCAACCAGGGGAGGACACAATGACTGGTACTTTGTGTTCCGACTGCTGTGAGGTGAGGGGGTGGGGGAGATAGAGAGTATGAAGGCAGCAAAGCCAGCCATTGTCCCAGCCTCAGACACAGATGCCCTCTCTGAACCCTCCTGCTGCTGTGCCACCTGATGCCCAGGTGGGGCCCTGCACTCAGTGCCCTGGGGCGACGTGGCACACTGGCACCTGCTGTTCCCCCCTGTCCTGCCAGCACCCTGTGTCCCTGACTCACCCCTATGCCCCCCTCTGACCTCCCTCTTCACCCTCATGCCATTCCCTGAAAGCATGCCCTCAGTCACCTGCCTGCTGTTGCCAGGCAAGACTCTCTCTCTCAGATTATGAGGCTTTTCGCTGTTCTAGTTCTCCTTAAGGACATGACATGTTCTCTGTTCTAGTTCTCCTTAAGGACATGACAGGTTCTCTGTTCTAGGTCTCCTTAAGGACATGACAGGTTCTCTGTTCTAGTTCTCCTTAAGGACATGACAGGTTCTCTGTTCTAGTTCTCCTTAAGGACATGACAGGTTCTCTGTTCTAGGTCTCCTTAAGGACATGACAGGTTCTCTGTTCTAGGTCTCCTTAAGGACATGACAGGTTCTCTGTTCTAGTTCTCCTTAAGGACATGACAGGTTCTCTGTTCTAGTTCTCCTTAAGGACATGACAGGTTCTCTGTTCTAGTTCTCCTTAAGGACATGACAGGTTCTCTGTTCTAGTTCTCCTTAAGGACATGACAGGTTCTCTGTTCTAGTTCTCCTTAAGGACATGACAGGTTCTCTGTTCTAGTTCTCCTTAAGGACATGACAGGTTCTCTGTTCTAGTTCTCCTTAAGGACATGACAGGTTCTCTGTTCTAGTTCTCCTTAAGGACATGACAGGTTCTCTGTTCTAGTTCTCCTTAAGGACATGACAGGTTCTCTGTTCTAGTTCTCCTTAAGGACATGACAGGTTATCTGTTCTAGTTCTCCTTAAGGACATGACAGGTTCTCTGTTCTAGTTCTCCTTAAGGACATGACAGGTTATCTGTTCTAGTTCTCCTTAAGGACATGACAGGTTATCTGTTCTAGTTCTCCTTAAGGGGTATAGGGAGATTTAGTGGGGAGAGGGGGAGGTTGCAGATGGGAGTGCAGTAACAGAGGGGGAGGATGGTCTCTGGCCTCTGGTCTCTGGTCTCTGGTCCCTGATCTCTGGTCCCTGATCTCTAGTCTCTGGTCCCTGGTTTCTGGTCCCGGGTCTCTGGTCCCTGATCTCTGGTCCCCGGTCTCTGGTCCCTGATCTCTAGTCTCTGGTCCCTGGTTTCTGGTCCCGGGTCTCTGGTCCCTGGTCTCTGGTCCCTGGTCTCTGGTCCCTGGTCTCTGGTCTTTGGTCCCTGGTCTCTGATCTCTGGTCCCCGGTCTCTGGTCCCTGGTCTCTGGTCCCTGGTCCCCGATTCCTGGTCCCTGGTCTCTGGTTCCTGGTCTCTGGTCTCTGGTCTCTGATCTCTGGTTCCTGGTCTCTGGTCTCTGGTCCCTGGTCTCTGGTCTCTGGTCCCTGGTCTCTGGTTTCTGATCTCTGGTCTCTGGTTCCTGGTCTCTGGTCCCTGGTCTCTGGACCAGGTTCCTGGTCTCTGGTCTCTGATCTCTGGTCTCTGGTTCCTGGTCTCTGATCTCTGGTCCCTGGTCCCTGGTCTCTGGTCTCTGGTTCCTGATCTCTGATCTCTGATCTCTGGTTCCTGGTTTCTGGTTCCTGGTCTCTGGTCCCTGGTCTCTGGTCCCTGGTTCCTGGTCTCTGGTCTCTGGTCCCTGGTCTCTGGTCCCTGGTCTCTGGTTCCTGGTCCCTGGTCTCTGGTCCCTGGTCTCTGGTCCCTGGTCTCTGGTCTCTGGTCCAGCTGGGAAACTAGATGAACACGTCAGCCTAGCTCTGGACACATTTCCTAGGTCAGTGGGCCATTATATAGTCTGTCAGTCTGTGCTGCTCTCTGTGTGACCTTGGCTGAACTGTAACCCTCAGTAAAAGCCCTGCAGAAGTCATGGTGCTGCCCCATAGCTACTGTACCACGGTAAACACACCCACACCCACACTCAAACTCACACGTCATTCCATCAACAGGTGTGTGTTATCAGGCAGTGCATTGTGGGGTGTTGTGTAATGGAAACAGAAACACCTGTGCCACTGTTATCTCTATAGACTGAAACCATTAAGTCATAGTTGAGCTTGTCTTTCACATTGCTCTGTTTTGTTGATGTGAAAGTGAGAGCCTTTGATTAGATAGAAGGATCAGGTCTAGATAATATGTAATATGATTGGTTATGTGGACAGGTTTACAGTATACGTGTGTGTACCTGTGTGTGTCCAGGTGCACTCTGATTTCTGGGGGTATATTTGGCCTTCCTATCGCACTCTATCTCAGCAAGACTTCCCCTGTAATGTTGCTCGGTCCCATTAACAATGACTTTAGATACGGCAGATAGAATGTTATCAGCATTACAAACAGGACTGTGTGTTAGTTTCCCTGGACTGGCTCTGATAGGCTATCTGACTGGTTGCTATGCGGTTGCTATCTGACTTCCTGCTGATGTGATAGGATGTGTAACTTGTGATTGTAGAAGGCCCGGGGCATGTGATACTGGACCATTTCCACACACCTGGACCGACGACTTGGCTGACCTCCCATCTGGCGGACTGGGTGTATAATAAGTTGTGTGTGTGTGATTACAGTAATGTACTGTATGGCATTAGCTGCAGCCCCATATGTTTGCGCACCCACACACCACAGGGGTACAGTTGCAGGTCTGTGTGTGTGTGTGTGTGTGTGTGGGGGGGGGGGGTGTACTTGCATCAGCTGGAGTTACATGTGTATGTCTGCAATTACACACACATCCCACGGGTACAGTTAGGACAGAGACCATGGGTACAGTTAGGGCAGAGACCATGGGTACAGTTAAGACAGAGACCATGGGTACAGTTAGGACAGAGACCATGGGTACAGTTAGGACAGAGACCATGGGTACAGTTAGGACAGAGACCATGGGTACAGTTAGGACAGAGACCATGGGTACAGTTAGGACAGAGACCATGGGTACAGTTAGGACAGAGACCACGGGTACAGTTAGGACAGAGACCACGTGTACAGTTAGGACAGAGACCACGTGTACAGTTAGGACAGAGACCACGGGTACAGTTAGGACAGAGACCACGGGTACAGTTAGGACAGAGACCACGGGTACAGTTAGGACAGAGACCACGGGTACAGTTAGGACAGAGACCACGGGTACAGTTAGGACAGAGACCACGGGTACAGTTAGGACAGAGACCACGGGTACAGTTAGGACAGAGACCACGGGTACAGTTAGGACAGAGACCACGGGTACAGTTAGGACAGAGACCACGGGTACAGTTAGGACAGAGACCACGGGTACAGTTAGGACAGAGACCACGGGTACAGTTAGGACAGAGACCACGGGTACAGTTAGGACAGAGACCACGGGTACAGTTAGGACAGAGACCATGGGTACAGTTAGGACAGAGACCACGGGTACAGTTAGGACAGAGACCATGGGTACAGTTAGGACAGAGACCACGGGTACAGTTAGGACAGAGACCACGGGTACAGTTAGGACAGAGACCACGGGTACAGTTAGGACAGAGACCATGGGTACAGTTAGGACAGAGACCATGGGTACAGTTAGGACAGAGACCACGGGTACAGTTAGGACAGAGACCACGGGTACAGTTAGGACAGAGACCATGGGTACAGTTAGGACAGAGACCACGGGCACAGTTAGGACAGAGACCACGGGCACAGTTAGGACAGAGACCATGGGTACAGTTAGGACAGAGACCACAGGTACAGTTAGGACAGAGACCATGGGTACAGTTAGGGCAGAGACCACGGGTACAGTTAGGGCAGAGACCACGGGTACAGTTAGGACAGAGACCACGGGTACAGTTAGGACAGAGACCATGGGTACAGTTAGGACAGAGACCACGGGTACAGTTAGGACAGAGACCACGGGTACAGTTAGGACAGAGACCACGGGTAGTTAGGACAGAGACCACAGGTACAGTTAGGACAGAGACCACGGGTACAGTTAGGACAGAGACCACGGGTACAGTTAGGACAGAGACCACGGGTACAGTTAGGACAGAGACCACGGGTACAGTTAGGACAGAGACCACGGGTACAGTTAGGACAGAGACCACGGGTACAGTTAGGACAGAGACCACGGGTACAGTTAGGACAGAGACCACGGGTACAGTTAGGACAGAGACCACGGGTACAGTTAGGACAGAGACCACGGGTACAGTTAGGACAGAGACCACGGGTACAGTTAGGACAGAGACCACGGGTACAGTTAGGACAGAGACCACGGGTACAGTTAGGACAGAGACCACGGGTACAGTTAGGGCAGATACCACGGGTACAGTTAGGACAGAGACCACGGGTACAGTTAGGGCAGAGACCACGGGTACAGTTAGGACAGAGACCACGGGTACAGTTAGGGCAGATACCACGGGTACAGTTAGGACAGAGACCACGGGTACAGTTAGGACAGAGACCACGGGTACAGTTAGGGCAGATACCACGGGTACAGTTAGGACAGAGACCACGGGTACAGTTAGGACAGAGACCACGGGTACAGTTAGGACAGAGACCACGGGTACAGTTAGGACAGAGACCACGGGTACAGTTAGGACAGAGACCACGGGTACAGTTAGGACAGAGACCACGGGTACAGTTAGGACAGAGACCACGGGTACAGTTAGGACAGAGACCACGGGTACAGTTAGGGCAGAGACCACGGGTACAGTTAGGACAGAGACCACGGGTACAGTTAGGACAGAGACCACGGGTACAGTTAGGACAGAGACCACGGGTACAGTTAGGACAGAGACCACGGGTACAGTTAGGACAGAGACCACGGGTACAGTTAGGGCAGATACCAGGTGTGTTAGATAGAAATATGAGGGGTCATGACTGTGGTGTTGAAGTGAAACTATCAGCTACAGCCCAACTAAGGCTGAGAACACTGTTCTGTTGATGTTCATGTATTAATGTCTGTGTGTTTGCGTCATCACACACTGTCAGAAATGGAGAATCAGAGAGAGAAATGGGATCAGAGAGTCGGGCGGTGTGTGTACTGGTGTGTGTGTGTGTGTGTGTGTGTGTGTGTGTGTGTGTGTGTGTGTGTGTGTGTGTGTGTGTGTGTGTGTGTGTGTGTGTGTGTGTGTGTGTGTGTGTGTGTGTGTGTGTGTGTGTGTGTGTGTGTGTGTGTGTGTGTGTGTGCAAAATTAATTGTTATTTTAAGTCACCTTTCTTCAGACAGGGATGGATGAGAGGAAAGGAGGATGCTGGGTAATTTGTCAGAGCAGCACTCAGCACCCCTCTGTCCCCTGTCCCTGGGGACCCACTAGGTTGTCAATAGCATCTCTTTCTCTCTCTCTCTCTCACTCGCTCTCATTCGCTCTTACTCGCTCTCACTCCACCCCCCCTTCTCTCCTCCCGCTCTCCTCTCCTCTCTCCTCTCTCCTCTCTCTCTCCTCTCTCTCCCACAACTACAGAAGCTTACTGGTAATATCCATACCATACCACAAAGTATTCTCCTGAGGACAGCGGGGCATTAGGCCAGTACTTAACTGAATACATTATTTTAACTCAATCGCCTAAAGCTTTTTGTTGCAAAATACTTCAGAACAGACAGAGCACACAATACAAAATACATACAGTACCAGTCAAAGTTTGGACCCATTTACTCATTCAAGGGTTATTCTTTATTTGTTACTATTTTCTACATTGTAGAATAATAGTGAAGACATCAAAACTATGAAATAACACATATGGAATCATGTAGTAACCAAAAAAGTATTCAGAATATTTTATATTCTTCAAAGTAGCCACCCTTTGCCTTGATGACAGCTTTGCACACTCTTGGCATTCTCTCAACCAGCTTCATGAGGAATGCTTTTCCAACAGACTTGAAGGAGTTCTCACATATGCTGAGCACTTGTTGGCTGCTTTTCCTTCACTCTGCGGTCCAACTCATCCCAAACCATCTCAATTGGGTTGAGGTTGGGTGATTGTGGAGGCCAGGTCATCTGATGCAGCACTCCATCACTCTCCTTCTTGGTCAAATAGCCCTTACACAGCCTGGAGGTGTGTTGGGTCATTGTCCTGTTGAAAAACAAATGATAGTCCCACTAAGCGCAAACCAGATGGGATGGCGTAAAGCTGCAGAATGCTGTGGTAGCCATGTTGGTTAAGTTTTCCTTGAATTCTAAATAAATCACTGACAGTGTCACCAGCAAAGCACCATCACACCTCCTCCTCCATGCTTCACGGTGGGAACCACACACGCAGAGATCATCCGTACACCTACTCTGCGTCTCACAAAGACACGGCGGTTGAAGCCCAAGCAAGTCTCTTCTTCTTATTGGTGTCCTTTAATAGTGGTTACTTTGCAACAATTCGACCATGAAGGCCTGATTCACACAGTCTCCTCTGAACAGTTGATGTTGAGATGTGTCTGTTACTTGAACTCTGTAAAGCATTTATTTGGGCTGCAATTTCTAAGGCTGGTAACTCTAATGAATTTATCCTCTGCAGCAGAAAAACCCTTGAATGAGTATGTGTGTCCAAAGTTTTGGCTGGTACTGTAGAAACAGACAGTTATAATGCTGTTTATTTGATAGGAATTGATGTGTTTCTGCTGTACAGCAATAGGCCTCTCAGGTTTGTAAACTAGTAGTGGTCAGTCCTCCCGCTCGTTTAATCCACCAATTAACCAGCGGAGTAATGAGTTGATGAAGTGATGGACCTTCTAATCTCTCACCTCTGATCTCTAAACCCCCTGACCTTGGCCCTGTTGGCCCCTGCTGACGGACAGTGAACATCTTTACGTGAGAGGAGCAGGGGGAAGTTGATGTCTCTGTGTGTGTGTGTGTGTGTGTGTGTGTGTGTGTGTGTGTGTGTGTGTGTGTGTGTGTGTGTGTGTGTGTGTGTGTGTGTGTGTGTGTGTGTGTGTGTGTGTGTGTGTGTGTGTGTGTGTTAGAGAGGTACTGTGGTGGTGGTAAAGCCAGAGAAACAGAGACCAAGAGGGGAAGAGACAGAACAAGGAAGAGAACGGGAATAAAGAGAGAAACTGAGTTCCTAAGTGTATCTAAGGCCACCGTATGTAGACTAAAGGTAACCGATCTGCTTGAGGAAGCGCAGGGCGATGATGGTATCAGATTAGCCCAGCTCAGATTAGCTTCTGATCAGTCAAATCAGCCCAACATCAATGGCTGTGTAACTCTATCTCTCTGTATCTCTGATCTGGAATCTGGAGCACAGCAGAGCAAATAGAGGACGTCTGCTTCCTGTTGTTGGGTTATTAGAGGCATTCATGGTGGGACCACAAGGACCATGTAACCTGATCAGGAGAAGTTCTGGTCCTAATGAGGAAAACCTCTGGCCTCCTAGGGTTGAAGAAATGCTGGTACCTTTCTTTTCAGAAATCCATTTTGAAGGATTTCCAGTTGGAGGATTTCCCTTCTTGCTTATCCACTCCTGATTCTGGGAAACCTCCAAATGGGAGTTCTGGAAGACCTAGGAACTTTGGTAAAGTTAGGAACCAGTAGAGGCTTACTGGTATCTTGCATCCCTACTCCGAGGCATGTGACTAACAGAGAGGGAGAGAGAGAACTGTGGTCTGAGCTGTGTGTTGTTACACTGAATGTGTGTATTAGTGATGGGGGAAAAATTGATAAAATTACATTAGATTATATTATTTTTGACGATATATCATATCGTTTTGACAATATCGCAATATAATTGTTGTGCTAGTTGGCTGTACCTGCAGCAAAACTCCAGTATTCTTCCTTCGTAGCTTGTTCTCCATCTTCTTTTTAAGTAGGGAGCCAATTTGTTTTCGGCACAACTTGTTCCTCTGCAGCAGACATATGGAGAGCAATATGTTTGGAACACCGAAACGCAATAAAATCACAGTGTCATATCGCAATACATATTTAATCATGAGAATCGCAATACATATCGTATCGGCACCTTTGTATCTTGGTAATATCGTATGGGGAGGTTCCTGGTAATTCTCAGCCAAAGTGTTACAATGGTTTGACCTCTAGAGGGTGTTGTTTTACCCATGTAGGATTATTAAGCGGATTAACCATGATCCATCTCATTTCTGTTATTACACAGGACAACACCTTGACAACATGCCAGCTGGACTTTTTACTGTGTCCTGTGGTGTGGGAGTTGATGTGATTCACAGGGCTGATTAATGGTGGTCTGGCATTTGATGTCACCCTGCAGGTGGCTCATCTGTTAGGTTCTGTTGTGCTGTGTGTTGTTTGTCTGGACTATGTGTCTGCATTTCCCTGTGTGTGTGTGTGTGTGTGTGTGTGTGTGTGTGTGTGTGTGTGTGTGTGTGTGTGTGTGTGTGTGTGTGTGTGTGTGTGTGTGTGTGTGTGTGTGTGTGTGTGTGTGTGTGTGTGTGTGTGTGTGTGTGTGTGTGTGTGTGTGTGTGTGTGTGTGTGTGTGTGTGTGTGTGTGTGTAATAGATGGTTAACCTCTGGAGTTCTCTTGTCAGCAGTGTTAGACAGAGGAAGGCTCAGCAGTGTTAGACAGAGGAAGGCTCAGCAGTGTTAGACAGAGGAAGGCTCAGCAGTGTTA
>NC_092086.1:25920596-25985596 GCF_045679555.1 Salvelinus alpinus
CCTGATTCTTCCTGTTTATCCTGGCCTGTAAAGCTCCCCTGAGGTTGTGAGTCGTTCTGTGTCTTAACACCACCACAACCTATTGGGATGCTGTGTTCCCTCCAACAGCCCAACATGACTCACCCACTCATCCCCGGCTGTCTCCATTAGCTGCCCAACAGCTCCAGTGTGTGTCCCGGTTGGTGAGGGCCTGAGCCTCTAATCGGCTGTTTATGAATGAACAATGTGTTTGAAACATTGGCAGCCAGTTTAGTCAAATAGGCCCAGTGTAAATCAAACTGTGGTGAGGTTCTGTGGATATGTTCCCTCCTGTCTACCAACTCTATGCATATAATGCTGTCAATAAGACATGGTCTGCGTCCCAAATGGCACTCTGTTCCCTACATTAGTGCACTACTTTTGACCAGAGCACTATGAGCCCTGCTCAGAAGTAGTGCACTATAAAGGGAATGGGTTTCCATTCAGGATGCACCTGTGAAGGAGATACGTTTCTGGTCTCATTCACAAAGATACAGCGTTCACTTGGCTTGACCATAAATGGAGGGAACAGAAACATGAAGACATGGTGAGTAAAAAGGAAAAGAGAGAGAGAGAGAGAGAGAGAGAGAGGGCAAGCGTTGCTGTCAGACTGGAATCAGTGTTCAGTAAGGCACTCAATGACTCAATCGTGTGTGTGTGTGTGTGTGTGTGTGTGTGTGTGTGTGTGTGTGTGTGTGTGTGTGTGTGTGTGTGTGTGTGTGAGCGTGCGTGCGTGCGTGGATCACATAGCTGCAGAGGAAGATGTGTAATCAAACATGATGAACAATCCAAGTAAGAGGAGAGTGGGTTGTAGTGCGTGGAAACTAAGTGTTCCACTGGGATTTCACTCTGCACATTTTCTCTAATTGTCTAAAAATATCAAATGTTTTTGTGTTTGTGTGTCCTTGTTTTTCAGAGAAAGAGTGTGAGACTGAGACATTCTGTTTTTGTTTTTGTACGCAAATATGTGTTTGTATGCGTTGAGTGCGTTGGTAAATGTGTGTGTTCAGTGAGTGACAGGCCCTAGTCATGTGAAGTGGCTGGACACAGTGTTCCATGCTCCAGTGCGCCCATGCAGCCTAGCGTTAGCCCACACACAGGAACACACAACATGAACACACTCATTTAACAGTCATTAACCTAGCACAGAACAGAATAGCCCTGCACTCAGCCCATCCTGTAGCTATCTGTTGTATACATTCTTGTGTTGTGTTTGGTCTATTCAACTGTGATGGGTTCCAGCAGACTATGTATAGCACGTCTTTCAGTTCCTCCTCTCTTCACTCTCTCTCTCTCTTCTCATGCATACCCTCCGTGTTCCCTCTCTCCGTGTTCCCTCTTTCTTTCCCTCTCGTTTCTCTCTTTCCCTCCCTCCCTCTTCCATCCTCTTCTCCCTACTTCTTTTCTTATACCTTCTCTCCCTCTTTCCCTCCCACTTTCCCTTCATTCCTCTTCTCCTTCCTTATCTTGACATACATCCCTCCCTTCCTCTCTCCCTCCTCCCTCTTTCCCTCCATTCCCAGCAGTGTTTCTGAGCTCTGACTAGGACAGTTTAACTAAGTCAGTCAAATGTCAACTAGAGTTATCCCTCCACTCTGCTCCACACTGCTCCATGCTGCTCCACTCTGCTCCCCGCTGCTCCACTCTGCTCCATGCTGCTCCCCGCTGCTCCACTCTGCTCCACTCTTTTCCCCTCTGCTCCACGCTGCTCCACTCTGCTCCCCGCTGCTCCACTCTGCTACACACTGCTGCTCCACTCTTTTCCCCTCTGCTCCACGCAGCTCCACTCTGCTCCCCGCTCCTCCCCGCTGCTCCACTCTGCTACACGCTGCTGCTCCACTCTTTTCCCCTCTGCTCCACGCTGCTCCCCGCTGCTCCACTCTGCTACACGCTGCTGCTCCACTCTTTTCCCCTCTGCTACACTCTGCTACACGCTGCAGCTCCACTCTTTTCCACTCTGCCCCACGCTGCTCCACTCTTTTCCCCTCTGCTCCACTCTGCTACACTCTGCTACACTTTACTTCAACTGCTCCCCAATATCCAGCAGCAGCCTCTGGGTCCACCCACAGTACTGTATATACCTTATATACTATATATACCTTATATACTATATATACCTTATATACTGTATATACCTTATATACTATATATATACCTTATATACTATATATACACCTTATATACTATATATACCTTATATACTATATATACCTTATATACTGTATATACCTTATATACTGTATATACCTTATATACTATATATACCTTATATACTGTATATACCTTATATAATGTATATACCTTATAGACTGTATATACCTTATATACTGTATATACCTTATATACTATATATACCTTATATACTGTCTATACCTTATATACTGTATATACCTTATATACTATATATACCTTATATACTATATATACCTTATATACTGTATATACCTTATATACTGTATATACCTTATATACTATATATACCTGGCAGATTTTTTATGGAATATCTACATAGGCGTACAGAGACCCATTATCAGCAACCATCACTCCTGTGTTCCAATGGCACGTTGTGTTAGCTAATCCAAGTTTATAATTTTAAAAGGCTAATTGATCATTAGAAAACCCTTTTGAAATTAAGTTAGCACAGCTGAAAACTGTTGTTCTGATTAAAGAAGCAATACAACTGGCCTTCTTTAGACTAGTTGAGTATCTGGAGCATCAGCAATTGTGGGTTTGATTACAGGCTCAAAATGGCCTTTCTTCTGAAACTCGTCAGTCTATTCTTGTTCTGAGAAATGAAGGCTATTCTATGCGAGAAGATCTCGTACAACGCTGTGTACTACTCCCTTCACAGAGCAGCGCAAACTGGCTCTAACCAGAATAGAAAAATTAGTGGGAGGCCCCGGTGCACAACTGAGCAAGAGGACAAGTACATTAGAGTGTCTAGTTTGAGAAACAGACGCCTCACAAGTCCTCAACTGGCAGCTTCATTAAATAGTACCCACAAAACACCAGTCTCAACGTCAACAGCAAAGAGGCATCTCCGGGATGCTGGCCTTCTAGGTAGAGTTGCAAAGAAAGAGCCATATCTCAGACTGGCCAATAAAAAGAAAAGATTAAGATGGGCAAAAGAACACAGACACTGGACAGAGGAACTCTGCCTAGAATGCCAGCATCCCGGAGTCGCCTCTTCACTGTGAGTGATGGTTGCTGATAATGGGCCTCTTTACGCCTATGTAGATATTCCATAACAAATCTGCCGTTTACAGCTACAATAGTCATTTACAACATTAACAATGTCTACACTGTATTTCTGATCAATTTGATGTTATTTTAGTGGACAAAAATGTGATTTCCTTTCAAAAACAAGGACATTTCTAAGTGACCCCAAACTTTTGAACGGTAGTGTATATCATACTGTATACCTTATATACCTCATACTGTATATCCCTTATATACCGTATACTGTATATCCCTTATATACCATATACAGTGGGGAGAACAAGTATTTGATACACTGACAATTTTGCAGGTTTTCCTACTTACAAAGCATGTAGAGGTCTGTAATTTTTATCATAGGTACACTTCAACTGTGAGAGAAGGAATCTAAAACAAAAATCCAGAAAATCACATTGTATGATTTTTAATTAATTAATTTGCATTTTATTGCATGACATAAGTATTTGATACATCAGAAAAGCAGAACTGAATATTTGGTACAGAAACCTTAGTTTGCAATTACAGAGATCATACGTTTCCTGTAGTTCTTGACCAGGTTTGCACACACTGCAGCAGGGATTTTGGCCCACTCCTCCATACAGACCTTCTCCAGATCCTTCAGGTTTCGGGGCTGTCGCTGGGCAATACGGACTTTCGGCTCCCTCCAAAGATTTTCTATTGGGTTCAGGTCTGGAGACTGGCTAGGCCACTCCAGGACCTTGAGATGCTTCTTACGGAGCCACTCCTTAGTTGCCCTGGCTGTGTGTTTCGGGTCGTTGTCATGCTGGAAGACCCAGCCACGACCCATCTTCAATGCTCTTACTGAGGGAAGGAGGTTGTTGGTCAAGATCTCGCGATACATGGCCCCATCCATCCTCCCTTCAATACGGTGCAGTCGTCCTGTCCCCTTTGCAGAAAAGCATCCCCAAAGAATGATGTTTCCACCTCCATGCTTCACGGTTGGGATGGTGTTCTTGGGGTTGTACTCATCCTTCTATTCCTCCAAACACGGCGAGTGGAGTTTAGAGCAAAAAGCTCTATTTTTGTCTCATCAGACCACATGACCTCCTCCCATTCCTCCTCTGGATCATCCAGATGGTCATTGGCAAACTTCAGACGGGCCTGGACATGCGCTGGCTTGAGCAGGGGGACCTTGCGTGCGCTGCAGGATTTTAATCCATGACGGCGTAGTGTGTTACTAATGGTTTTCTTTGAGACTGTGGTCCCAGCTCTCTTCAGGTCATTGACCAGGTCCTGCCGTGTAGTTCTGGGCTGATCCCTCACATTCCTCATGATCATTGATGCCCCACGAGGTGAGATCTTGCATGGAGCCCCAGACCGAGGGTGATTGACCGTCATCTTGAACTTCTTCCATTTTCTAATAATTGTGCCAACAGTTGTTGCCTTCTCACCAAGCTGCTTGGCTATTGTCCTGTAGCCCATCCCAGCCTTGTACAGGTCTACAATTTATCCCTGATGTCCTTACACAGCTCTCTGGTCTTGGCCATTGTGAGAGGTTGGAGTCTGTTTGATTGAGTGTGTGGACAGGTGTCTTTTATACAGGTAACGAGTTCAAACAGGTGCAGTTAATACAGGTAATGAGTGGAGAACAGGAGGGCTTCTTAAAGAAAAACTAACAGGTCTGTGAGAGCCGGAATTCTTACTGGTTGGTAGGTGATCAAATACTTATGTCATGCAATAAAATGCAAATTAATTACTTAAAAATCATACAATGTGATTTTCTGGATTTTTGTTTTAGATTCCGTCTCTCACAGTTGAAGTGTACCTATGATAAAAATGACAGACCTCTACATGCTTTGTAAGTAGGAAAACCTGCAAAATCGGCAGTGTATCAAATACTTGTTCTCCCCACTGTATACCTTATACAGTGGCTTGCGAAAGTGTTCACCCCCTTGGCATTTTTTCTATTTTGTTGCCTTACAACCTGGAATTAAAATCAATTTTTTGGGGGGTTTGTATATTTTGATTTACACAACATGCCTACCACTTTGAAGATGCAAATATTTTTTCTTGTGAAACAAACAAGAAATAAGACCAAAAAAAACAGAAAACTTGAGCGTGCATAACTATTCACCCCCCCAAGTCAATACTTGAGTCAACTTTTGCAGCAATTACAGCTGCAAGTCTCTTTGGGTATGTCTCTATAAGCTTGGCACATCTAGCCACTGGGGTTTTTTCCCATTCTTCAAGGCAAAACTGCTCCAGCTCCTTCAAGTTGGATGGATTCCGCTGGTGTACAGCAATCTTTAATTCATACCACAGATTCTCAATTGGATTGAGGCCTGGGCTTTGACTAAGCCATTCCAAGACATTTAAATGTTTCCCCTTAAACCACTCAAGCGTTGCTTTAGCAGTATGCTTAGGGTCATTGTCCTGCTGGAAGGTCCTAGTCTCAAATCTGTGGAAGACTGAAACAGGTTTCCCTCAATAATTTCCCTGTATTTAGCGCCATCCATTATTCCTTCAATTCTGACCAGTTTCCCAGTCCCTGCCGATGACAAACATCCCCACAGCATGATGCTGCCACCACCATGCTTCACTGTGGGGATGGTGTCTCGGGGTGATGAGAGGTGTTGGGTTTGCACCAGACATAGCGTCTTCCTTGATGGACAAAAAGCTCAATTTTAGTCTCGTCTGACCAGAGTACCTTCTTCCATATGTTTGGGGAGTCTCCCACGTGCCTTTTGGTGAACACCACTCTTCCGTAAAGCCCAGATCCGTGGAGTGTACAGCTTAAAGTGGTCCTATGGGCAGATACTCCAATCTCCGCTGTGGAGCTTTGCAGCACCTTCAGGGTTATCTTTGGTCTCTTTGTTGCCTCTCTGATTAATGCCCTCCTTGCCTGGTCCATGAGTTTTGGTGGGCGGCCGTCTCTTGGCAGGTTTGTTGTGGTGCTCCGTGGGATGTTCAAAATTGTGGATATTTTTTTATAACCCAACCCTGATCTGTACTTCTCCACAACTTTGTCCCTGACCTGTTTGGAGAGCTCCTTGGTATTCATGGTGCCGCTTGCTTGGTGGTGCCCCTTGCTTAATGGTGTTGTAGACTCTGGGGCCTTTCAGAACAGGGATCAGGGATCAACAGAATAGGGATACACTGAGATCATGTGACAGATCATGTGACACTTAGATTGCACACAGGTGGACTTTATTTAACTAATTTTGTGACTTCTGAAGGTAATTGGTTGTACCAGATCTTATTTAGGGGCTTCGTAGCAAAGGGGGTGAATACATATGGGATACAAAGGGGGTGACACATACATACAGTGGGGAGAACAAGTATTTGAAACACTGCCGATTTGACAGGTTTTACTACTTACAAAGCATGTAGAGGTCTGTCATATTTATCATAGGAACACTTCAACTGTGAGAGACGGAATCTAAAACAAAAATCCAGAAAATCACATTGTATGATATTTAAGTAATTAATTTGCATTTTATTGCATGACATAAGTATTTGATCACCTACCAACCAGTAAGAATTCCGGCTCTCACAGACCTGTTAGTTTTTATTTGTATTTTATTTGTATATAAACTATTTGTAGCTACTTTTTAAGTAAATACCTGCAGTCAACTTGTGCAATACGTTAGGAGATAAAGCAGATCACCTTCTTCATTTCAACTGTCACGTTATTCTACATTATGTAGCTTATTGTAGTTCCCAGAACAGTTGAGCCAGTCATGTGTTTGTTTGTAAGTAGAACAACAGGAGACAGCAGGGGCAGGTGAGTCCAGCTGTGTATTGACACGAGTCGTGTTTTATATCAAGAGCCAACAGTGTTTTTTTTCCTTCAATAGTGATCAGGGACGTGCAACTATATTTTTCCTTCAAAGAAAATGAATTAGTGCAACACATTCAGCAGACAGTAGCGTCCTTTTCATCAGATGACAACAGAAGTGTAATGCTATTTGGTTGGCAGCCACACAAATAAATGAGCTACAATGTAAACGGTATTTTTTGCAAAAAAAACGATGCATAGCCGTCATATTTCTGGAATGTAGCCAGCTATATTTCCTGATGTTTTGCTGAAAGTTAATCTTCCATTTTACCAGAGAGAAGAATGCTGGCTACACCTAGGAAAGTAGCAGAGAACAGTAGCTCCACATCAGTCAGTGTGCTGGCTACACCTAGGAAAGTAGCAGAGAACAGTAGCTCCACATCAGTCAGTGTGCTGGCCACACCTAGGAAAGTAGCAGAGAACAGTAGCTTCACATCAGTCAGTGTGCTGGCTACACCTAGGAAAGTAGCAGAGAACAGTAGCTCCACATCAGTCAGTGTGCTGGCTACACCTAGGAAAGTAGCAGAGAACAGTAGCTCACATCGGTCAGTGTGCTGGCTACACCTAGGAAAGTAGCAGAGAACAGTAGCTCCACATCGGTCAGTGTGCTGGCTACACCTAGGAAAGTAGCAGAGAACAGTAGCTTCACATCAGTCAGTGTGCTGGCTACACCTAGGAAAGTAGCAGAGAACAGTAGCTTCACATCAGTCAGTGTGCTGGCTACACCTAGGAAAGTAGCAGAGAACAGTAGCTCCACATCAGTCAGTGTGCTGGCTACACCTAGGAAAGTAGCAGAGAACAGTAGCTCCACATCAGTCAGTGTGCTGGCCACACATAGGAAAGTAGCAGAGAACAGTAGCTTCACATCAGTCAGTGTGCTGGCTACATCTAGGAAAGTAGCAGAGAACAGTAGCTCCACATCGGTCAGTGTGCTGGCTACACCTAGGAAAGTAGCAGAGAACAGTAGCTTCATATTAGTCAGTGTGCTGGCTACACCTAGGAAAGTAGCAGAGAACAGTAGCTCCACATCGGTCAGTGTGCTGGCTACACCTAGGAAAGTAGCAGAGAACAGTAGCTTCATATCAATCAGTGTGCTGGCTACACCTAGGAAAGTAGCAGAGAACAGTAGCTTCACATCAGTCAGTGTGCTGGCTACACCTAGGAAAGTAGCAGAGAACAGTAGCTTCACATCAGTCAGTGTGCTGGCTACACCTAGGAAAGTAGCAGAGAACAGTAGCTTCATATCAATCAGTGTGCTGGCTACACCTAGGAAAGTAGCAGAGAACAGTAGCTCCACATCAGTCAGTGTGCTGGCTACACCTAGGAAAGTAGCAGAGAACAGTAGCTCCACATCGGTCAGTGTGCTGTCTGCTGACAGAATGCCCGTTGTATAGAACAGTAGCTCCACATCAGTCAGTGTGCTGTCTGCTGACAGAATGCCCGTTGTATAGAACAGTAGCTTCATATCAGTCAGTGTGCTGTCTGCTGACAGAATGCCCGTTGTATAGAACAGTAGCTCCACATCAGTCAGTGTGCTGTCTGCTGACAGAATGCCCGTTGTATAGAACAGTAGCTTCACATCAGTCAGTGTGCTGTCTGCTGACAGAATGCCCGTTGTATAGAACAGTAGCTTCACATCAGTCAGTGTGCTGTCTGCTGACAGAATGCCCGTTGTATAGAACAGTAGCTCCACATCAGTCAGTGTGCTGTCTGCTGACAGAATGCCCGTTGTATAGAACAGTAGCTTCACATCAGTCAGTGTGCTGTCTGCTGACAGAATGCCCGTTGTATAGAACAGTAGCTCCACATCAGTCAGTGTGCTGTCTGCTGACAGAATGCCCGTTGTATAGAACAGTAGCTTCACATCAGTCAGTGTGCTGTCTGCTGACAGAATGCCCATTGTATAGAACAGTAGCTCCACATCAGTCAGTGTGCTGTCTGCTGACAGAATGCCCGTTGTATAGAACAGTAGGTTCACATCAGTCAGTGTGATGTCTGCTGACAGAATGCCCGTTGTATAGAACAGTAGCTTCACATCAGTCAGTGTGCTGTCTGCTGACAGAATGCCCGTTTGTATAGAACAGTAGCTTCACATCAGTCAGTGTGCTGTCTGCTGACAGAATGCCCGTTTGTATAGAACAGTAGCTTCACATCAGTCAGTGTGCTGTCTGCTGACAGAATGCCCGTTGTATAGAACAGTAGCTTCACATCAGTCAGTGTGCTGTCTGCTGACAGAATGCCTGTTGTATAGAACAGTAGCTCCACATCAGTCAGTGTGCTGTCTGCTGACAGAATGCCCGTTGTATAGAACAGTAGCTTCACATCAGTCAGTGTGCTGTCTGCTGACAGAATGCCCGTTGTATAGAACAGTAGCTTCACATCAGTCAGTGTGCTGTCTGCTGACAGAATGCCCGTTGTATAGAACAGTAGCTCCACATCAGTCAGTGTGCTGTCTGCTGACAGAATGCCCGTTGTATAGAACAGTAGCTTCACATCAGTCAGTGTGCTGTCTGCTGACAGAATGCCCGTTGTATAGAACAGTAGCTCCACATCAGTCAGTGTGCTGTCTGCTGACAGAATGCCCGTTGTATAGAACAGTAGCTTCACATCAGTCAGTGTGCTGTCTGCTGACAGAATGCCCATTGTATAGAACAGTAGCTCCACATCAGTCAGTGTGCTGTCTGCTGACAGAATGCCCGTTGTATAGAACAGTAGGTTCACATCAGTCAGTGTGATGTCTGCTGACAGAATGCCCGTTGTATAGAACAGTAGCTTCACATCAGTCAGTGTGCTGTCTGCTGACAGAATGCCCGTTTGTATAGAACAGTAGCTTCACATCAGTCAGTGTGCTGTCTGCTGACAGAATGCCTGTTTGTATAGAACAGTAGCTTCACATCAGTCAGTGTGCTGTCTGCTGACAGAATGCCCGTTGTATAGAACAGTAGCTTCACATCAGTCAGTGTGCTGTCTGCTGACAGAATGCCTGTTGTATAGAACAGTAGCTCCACATCAGTCAGTGTGCTGTCTGCTGACAGAATGCCCGTTGTATAGAACAGTAGCTTCACATCAGTCAGTGTGCTGTCTGCTGACAGAATGCCTGTTGTATAGAACAGTAGCTTCACATCAGTCAGTGTGCTGTCTGCTGGCAGAATGCCCGTTGTATAGAACAGTAGCTTTGTTTGGCGCCCCCTTGTGTACTAAGCCAGTAATACCAGAAGTCCCGGGATGAGAGAAGGACAGTATGACGGTATGAAAATCTGGACACCGCTCAACCCTAATAGGCACACACACAAACACACACACATAGGCATGCACGTACTTAAGACACACACACACACACACACACACACACACACACACACACACACACACACACACACACACACACACACACACACACACACACACACACACAGGTGCACATGCATGTATGGCACACACACAGGCATGACACATTCACGTACACACACACATGCACGTCAGCTATTGTGGCTGTCTGGCAGTTGTTAGGCCACATCTGTATACAAATGAGATTATTACTTTCTGTCTCTCTCTCTCTCTCTCTCTCTCTCTCTGTCTCTGTCTCTGTCTCTCTCTCTGTCTCTGTCTCTGTCTCTGTCTCTGTCTCTCTGTCTCTGTCTCTGTCTCTCTCTGTCTCTGTCTCTCTCTCTCTCTGTCTCTGTCTCTGTCTCTGTCTCTGTCTCTCTCTCTCTCTCTCTCTGTCTCTCTCTCTCTCCCGCTGTCTCTCTCTCTCTCCCGCTGTCTCTCTCTCTCTTGCTGTCTCTCTCTCTCTTGCTGTCTCTGTCTCTCTCTCTCTTGCTGTCTCTGTCTCTCTCTCTTGCTGTCTCTCTCTCTCTCTCTCTCTCTGTCTCTCTCTCTCTCTCTCTCTGCTGTCTCTCTCTCTCTCTCTCTCTCTCTCTCTGTCTCTCTCTCTGTCTCTCTGTCTCTCTGTCTCTCTGTCTCTCTCTCTCTCTCTCTCGTCCTCCTCCCTCCCTCCCTTCCTCGGTCCCTCTCCCTCTCTCTATGACACGTCCACTGTAGACACATCAGAGAGGTAGAGGCTCAGTACTGTCAGCGCCTGATTCATACCTCTATTGTTTCTGTAAGTGGGGGAAGAAGAAGCCTGTTTTTCCTGCCCTGGGGCACCAAAGAGAGCGGGAGGGATGGAGAGACAGAGAGAGAGAGATGGAGAGACAGAGAGAGCGAGAGAGGGAGGGATGGAGAGACAGAGCGAGAGACAGAGAGAGAGAGCGAGAGATGGATAGACAGAGAGAGAGAGAGATAGAGAGGGAGGGATGGAGAGACAGAGAGAGAGAGAGAGAGGGATGGATGGAGAGACAGAGAGAGAGAGATGGAGAGACAGAGAGAGGGAGGGATGGAGAGACAGAGCGAGAGACAGAGAGAGAGAGCGAGAGATGGATAGACAGAGAGAGAGAGAGATAGAGAGGGAGGGATGGAGAGACAGAGAGAGAGAGAGAGAGGGATGGATGGAGAGACAGAGAGAGAGAGAGAGAGGGAGGGATGGAGAGACAGAGAGAGAGAGAGAGAGGGATGGATGGAGAGACAGAGTGAGAGAGAGAGAGGGAGGGATGGAGAGACAGAGAGAGAGAGAGAGAGGGAGGGATGGAGAGACAGAGAGAGAGAGAGAGAGGGATGGATGGAGAGACAGAGTGAGAGAGAGAGATAAAACTATGTTTTTTAGAAAGAGGGAGAAAGAGAGAAGACTGGAGAAGAGCAAGATAGTGTGAGACAGGACATTAGACAAAAGATATAAAGAAGATATTAATAAGAGAGGGAAATAAATTATAAACAGATTGAAAAAGTGCAAAACAGACAAATAAGAAAAGTAAGAGATATACGGTGTGTTTCAGAGAGGGAGATTACTTTGGCAGTGTAAACATATGTTTCCCATGCCAATAAAGCCCCTTGAATTGAGATTGAGATTGAGATAGAAAGAGAGAGAGAGAGAAAGAGAGAGTGACAGTGAAAAGAGAGGGAGAATGAATACACAGGGTAAGACAGGACATGTTAACTTGGTGACATCATGTGTTAGTCAGATGTTGTGTCTGTCTGTTGTGGGATCCCCAGGCAGAGACAGCCCACTAAAACAACCTTGTCACGATCTCTGCTCTGCTTTCTCTGCTCTCTGCTCTCTCTACTCTGTTCTCTCTGCTCTCTCTACTCTGTTCTCTCTGTTCTCTCTACTCTCTCTGTTCTCTCTCCTCTCTCTGCTCTCTCTGCTCTCTCTGTTCTCTCTCCTCTCTCTGCTCTGCTTTCTCTGCTCTCTCTACTCTCTCTGTTCTCTCTACTCTCTCTGTTCTCTCTGCTCTCTCTACTCTGTTCTCTCTGTTCTCTCTGTTCTCTCTACTCTCTCTGTTCTCTCTCCTCTCTCTGCTCTGCTTTCTCTGCTCTCTCTACTCTCTCTGTTCTCTCTACTCTCTCTGTTCTCTCTACTCTCTCTGTTCTCTCTCCTCTCTCTGCTCTGCTTTCTCTTCTCTCTCTACTATCTCTACTCTCTATTCTCTCTGTTCTCTCTACTCTCTCTGTTCTCTCTACTATCTCTTCTCTCTACGCTCTCTGCTCTGCTTTCTCTGCTCTCTGCTCTCTCTACTCTGTTCTCTCTGTTCTCTCTCCTCTCTCTGCTCTGCTTTCTCTACTCTCTGCTCTCTCTACTCTCTCTACTCTCTCTACTCTCTCTGCTCTCTCTGCTCTCTCACATGGTCAGGAAATACTCGAGTCTGACCTCACTGGAACCTTTGGCCAAGTACCATGTTCTGCACACATCCTGACCAGATCACATCCTGACCAGATCACATCCTGACCAGATCACATCCTGACCAGATCACATCTTGACCAGATCACATCTTGACCAGATCACATCCTGACCAGATCACATCTTGACCAGATCACATCCTGACCAGATCACATCCTGACCAGGTCACATCCTGACCAGATCACATCCTGACCAGATCACATCTTGACCAGATCACATCCTGACCAGATCACATCCTGACCAGATCACATCTTGACCAGGTCACATCCTGACCAGGTCACATCCTGACCAGGTCACATCTAAGCAGGAAAGTAATATGCACTAGTCACTGCATACTCCTCTGAGAAGGCTAACTGAGAAGGCTAATGGATAATGCTATGTAGACCATCTGATAAGACTGGTCTATTTGAATGGTAATTGTGAGTGTTCCAGTAGCAGTAGTCAGAGCAGAGGAATGGGCTGTCAGGGCCTCTGTCCACATCATTATCCTCTTTGTCGTTAGGGGAATAGTCAGCCTCATGGAGAGCAGTGGGAGAGGTCGTAAATACTATTTAATCGTCCAGTCAGTGTGTGTACATGCATGCGTGTGTGTGCGTGCGTGTGTATGTTTACTGTGTGTGTGTATGAGATAGAGAAAGTGGGCTTCATTAAGTGTGAGGAGTGGAGGACAGTGGGAGCTGTGGGCCTCAGCTGTCTGCTATTCAGCAGCATTGTAACCCGTCTCAACTGTCTGCTATTCAGCAGCATTGTAACCCGCCTCAGCTGTCTGCTATTCAGCAGCATTGTAACCCGCCTCAACTGTCTGCTATTCAGCAGCATTGTAACCCACCTCAGCTGTCTGCTATTCAGCAGCATTGTAACCCACCTCAACTGTCTGCTATTCAGCAGCATTGTAACCCACCTCAGCTGTCTGCTATTCAGCAGCATTGTAACCCACCTCAACTGTCTGCTATTCAGCAGCATTGTAACCCACCTCAGCTGTCTGCTATTCAGCAGCATTGTAACCCACCTCAACTGTCTGCTATTCAGCAGCATTGTAACCCACCTCAGCTGTCTGCTATTCAGCAGCATTGTAACCCACCTCAGCTGTCTGCTATTCAGCAGCATTGTAACCCACCTCAGCTGTCTGCTATTCAGCAGCATTGTAACCCGCCTCAACTGTCTGCTATTCAGCAGCATTGTAACCCACCTCAGCTGTCTGCTATTCAGCAGCATTGTAACCCGCCTCAACTGTCTGCTATTCAGCAGCATTGTAACCCGCCTCAGCTGTCTGCTATTCAGCAGCATTGTAACCCACCTCAGCTGTCTGCTATTCAGCAGCATTGTAACCCGCCTCAGCTGTCTGCTATTCAGCAGCATTGTAACCCACCTCAGCTGTCTGCTATTCAGCAGCATTGTAACCCGCCTCAGCTGTCTGCTATTCAGCAGCATTGTAACCCACCTCAGCTGTCTGCTATTCAGCAGCATTGTAACCCGCCTCAACTGTCTGCTATTCAGCAGCATTGTAACCCGCCTCAGCTGTCTGCTATTCAGCAGCATTGTAACCCACCTCAACTGTCTGCTATTCAGCAGCATTGTAACCCACCTCAGCTGTCTGCTATTCAGCAGCATTGTAACCCACCTCAGCTGTCTGCTATTCAGCAGCATTGTAACCCACCTCAGCTGTCTGCTATTCAGCAGCATTGTAACCCGCCTCAACTGTCTGCTATTCAGCAGCATTGTAACCCGCCTCAGCTGTCTGCTATTCAGCAGCATTGTAACCCGCCTCAACTGTCTGCTATTCAGCAGCATTGTAACCCGCCTCAGCTGTCTGCTATTCAGCAGCATTGTAACCCGCCTCAACTGTCTGCTATTCAGCAGCATTGTAACCCGCCTCAGCTGTCTGCTATTCAGCAGCATTGTAACCCGCCTCAGCTGTCTGCTATTCAGCAGCATTGTAACCCGCCTCAACTGTCTGCTATTCAGCCGCATTGTAACCCGCCTCAACTGTCTGCTATTCAGCAGCATTGTAACCCGCCTCAACTGTCTGCTATTCAGCAGCATTGTAACCCACCTCAGCTGTCTGCTATTCAGCAGCATTGTAACCCACCTCAACTGTCTGCTATTCAGCAGCATTGTAACCCGCCTCAGCTGTCTGCTATTCAGCAGCATTGTAACCCGCCTCAGCTGTCTGCTATTCAGCAGCATTGTAACCCGCCTCAACTGTCTGCTATTCAGCAGCATTGTAACCCACCTCAGCTGTCTGCTATTCAGCAGCATTGTAACCCACCTCAACTGTCTGCTATTCAGCAGCATTGTAACCCGCCTCAGCTGTCTGCTATTCAGCAGCATTGTAACCCGCCTCAGCTGTCTGCTATTCAGCAGCATTGTAACCCGCCTCAACTGTCTGCTATTCAGCAGCATTGTAACCCGCCTCAGCTGTCTGCTATTCAGCAGCATTGTAACCCGCCTCAGCTGTCTGCTATTCAGCAGCATTGTAACCCGCCTCAACTGTCTGCTATTCAGCAGCATTGTAACCCGCCTCAGCTGTCTGCTATTCAGCAGCATTGTAACCCGCCTCAGCTGTCTGCTATTCAGCAGCATTGTAACCCACCTCAGCTGTCTGCTATTCAGCAGCATTGTAACCCGCCTCAGCTGTCTGCTATTCAGCAGCATTGTAACCCACCTCAGCTGTCTGCTATTCAGCAGCATTGTAACCCACCTCAGCTGTCTGCTATTCAGCAGCATTGTAACCCACCTCAGCTGTCTGCTATTCAGCAGCATTGTAACCCGCCTCAGCTGTCTGCTATTCAGCAGCATTGTAACCCGCCTCAGCTGTCTGCTATTCAGCAGCATTGTAACCCACCTCAGCTGTCTGCTATTCAGCAGCATTGTAACCCGCCTCAGCTGTCTGCTATTCAGCAGCATTGTAACCCGCCTCAACTGTCTGCTATTCAGCAGCATTGTAACCCACCTCAGCTGTCTGCTATTCAGCAGCATTGTAACCCACCTCAACTGTCTGCTATTCAGCAGCATTGTAACCCACCTCAGCTGTCTGCTATTCAGCAGCATTGTAACCCACCTCAGCTGTCTGCTATTCAGCAGCATTGTAACCCGCCTCAGCTGTCTGCTATTCAGCAGCATTGTAACCCACCTCAGCTGTCTGCTATTCAGCAGCATTGTAACCCGCCTCAGCTGTCTGCTATTCAGCAGCATTGTAACCCACCTCAACTGTCTGCTATTCAGCAGCATTGTAACCCACCTCAACTGTCTGCTATTCAGCAGCATTGTAACCCGCCTCAGCTGTCTGCTATTCAGCAGCATTGTAACCCACCTCAGCTGTCTGCTATTCAGCAGCATTGTAACCCGCCTCAGCTGTCTGCTATTCAGCAGCATTGTAACCCACCTCAGCTGTCTGCTATTCAGCAGCATTGTAACCCACCTCAGCTGTCTGCTATTCAGCAGCATTGTAACCCACCTCAGCTGTCTGCTATTCAGCAGCATTGTAACCCACCTCAGCTGTCTGCTATTCAGCAGCATTGTAACCCACCTCAGCTGTCTGCTATTCAGCAGCATTGTAACCCGCCTCAACTGTCTGCTATTCAGCAGCATTGTAACCCACCTCAGCTGTCTGCTATTCAGCAGCATTGTAACCCACCTCAGCTGTCTGCTATTCAGCAGCATTGTAACCCACCTCAGCTGTCTGCTATTCAGCAGCATTGTAACCCACCTCAGCTGTCTGCTATTCAGCAGCATTGTAACCCGCCTCAACTGTCTGCTATTCAGCAGCATTGTAACCCGCCTCAACTGTCTGCTATTCAGCAGCATTGTAACCCACCTCAGCTGTCTGCTATTCAGCAGCATTGTAACCCACCTCAGCTGTCTGCTATTCAGCAGCATTGTAACCCACCTCAGCTGTCTGCTATTCAGCAGCATTGTAACCCACCTCAGCTGTCTGCTATTCAGCAGCATTGTAACCCGCCTCAACTGTCTGCTATTCAGCAGCATTGTAACCCGCCTCAGCTGTCTGCTATTCAGCAGCATTGTAACCCACCTCAGCTGTCTGCTATTCAGCAGCATTGTAACCCGCCTCAGCTGTCTGCTATTCAGCAGCATTGTAACCCGCCTCAACTGTCTGCTATTCAGCAGCATTGTAACCCGCCTCAGCTGTCTGCTATTCAGCAGCATTGTAACCCGCCTCAGCTGTCTGCTATTCAGCAGCATTGTAACCCGCCTCAACTGTCTGCTATTCAGCAGCATTGTAACCCGCCTCAACTGTCTGCTATTCAGCAGCATTGTAACCCACCTCAGCTGTCTGCTATTCAGCAGCATTGTAACCCACCTCAACTGTCTGCTATTCAGCAGCATTGTAACCCGCCTCAGCTGTCTGCTATTCAGCAGCATTGTAACCCACCTCAGCTGTCTGCTATTCAGCAGCATTGTAACCCACCTCAGCTGTCTGCTATTCAGCAGCATTGTAACCCACCTCAGCTGTCTGCTATTCAGCAGCATTGTAACCCGCCTCAACTGTCTGCTATTCAGCAGCATTGTAACCCACCTCAGCTGTCTGCTATTCAGCAGCATTGTAACCTGCCTCAACTGTCTGCTATTCAGCAGCATTGTAACCCACCTCAGCTGTCTGCTATTCAGCAGCATTGTAACCCACCTCAGCTGTCTGCTATTCAGCAGCATTGTAACCCACCTCAGCTGTCTGCTATTCAGCAGCATTGTAACCCACCTCAGCTGTCTGCTATTCAGCAGCATTGTAACCCACCTCAGCTGTCTGCTATTCAGCAGCATTGTAACCCGCCTCAGCTGTCTGCTATTCAGCAGCATTGTAACCCACCTCAGCTGTCTGCTATTCAGCAGCATTGTAACCCACCTCAGCTGTCTGCTATTCAGCAGCATTGTAACCCACCTCAACTGTCTGCTATTCAGCAGCATTGTAACCCACCTCAACTGTCTGCTATTCAGCAGCATTGTAACCCGCCTCAGCTGTCTGCTATTCAGCAGCATTGTAACCCGCCTCAACTGTCTGCTATTCAGCAGCATTGTAACCCGCCTCAACTGGCTGCCTCTCCACAAGCATGTCTTCTCAATGGAATTCTCTCTCTCTCTCTCTCTCTCTCTCTCTCTATCTCTATCTCTATCTCTCTCTCTCAATTCAATTCAATTTGCTTTATTGGCATGTCGTAACAATATACATATTGCCAAAGCTATTTTGGATATTTACAATGTAAAAATAAATACAAATGAGAATCAAAATTGTCAACGGGACAACAGTAACAACAATAACCAAGGGTCAAAATAACCAAACATTGAACAATAACAATAAGTACATGTGCAGGTTGATTGGTCTGTCAGACACTGTCCCTCAACTTATGGCAGGCAGCAATGTAGTGCGCTGCCAACCCACAGCTCTCTGCGTCCTCCCCCAACAGGATGGGTAGCCTACTCTCATCAGAGAGGTCTTTGAAACCTTGAATAAGGGTTTCAAATTTGGGGAAATGATTGTTTTATATTTTTGACATTTTTTCAGGAAATGCAGCTCCGTCTCAGGTTCTGCTGTTGTGCAGTGGTTGCACAGCCTTTCCTCTACAGGGAGCCAGGTTTTCCTGTGTCTACCCTTCTCAATGGCAAGGCTGTGCTCACAGAAAGCCTGTACTTTCTCAAGGTTTTGATAAGTAACCATGGTCAAATATTTAGCCATGGTGTACTGTCGATTTAGGGCCAGATAGCACTGCATTTTGCTTTGTGTTTGTGCTTGTGTTTCCCAATAAGCAATGTAGTTTTGTTTTGACTGTGTTGTAATTTGGTTTATTCTGATTGATTGGACGTTCTGGTCCTGAGGTTTCAGTGTGTTAGTAGAACAGGTTTGTGAACTCAACCCCAGGAACAGCTGGATGAGGGGACTGAGGTTTCAGTGTGTTAGTAGAACAGGTTTGTGAACTCAGCCCCAGGACCAGCTGGATGAGGGGACTGAGGCTTCAGTGTGTTAGTAGAACAGGTTTGTGAACTCAGCCCCAGGACCAGCTGGATGAGGGGACTGAGGTTTCAGTGTGTTAGTAGAACAGGTTTGTGAACTCAGCCCCAGGACCAGCTGGATGAGGGGACTGAGGCTTCAGTGTGTTAGTAGAACAGGTTTGTGAACTCAACCCCAGGACCAGCTGGATGAGGGGACTGAGGCTTCAGTGTGTTAGTAGAACAGGTTTGTGAACTCAGCCCCAGGACCAGCTGGATGAGGGGACTGAGGCTTCAGTGTGTTAGTAGAACAGGTTTGTGAACTCAACCCCAGGACCAGCTGGATGAGGGGACTGAGGCTTCAGTGTGTTAGTAGAACAGGTTTGTGAACTCAGCCCCAGGAACAGCTGGATGAGGTGACTGAGGTTTCAGTGTGTTAGTAGAACAGGTTTGTGAACTCAACCCCAGGACCAGCTGGATGAGGGGACTGAGGCTTCAGTGTGTTAGTAGAACAGGTTTGTGAACTCAGCCCCAGGAACAGCTGGATGAGGGGACTGAGGTTTCAGTGTGTTAGTAGAACAGGTTTGTGAACTCAGCCCCAGGACCAGCTGGATGAGGGGACTCTTTTCTTTGCTCAGCTCTTGGTATTGCAGGGCTTGGTAATGATATGAGAGGGGGTCACTGTATTTTAGATGTTTCCAAAACGTAATTGCTATTTTTTGAGTTTTTATTATTAGTGGATATTGGCCTAATTCTGCCCTGCATGCATTGTTTGTAGTTTTCCTCTGGACATGTAGGAGAATCTTATCGATCTCTACATGCAGGGTTTCAATGGGGTGTTTGTCCCATTTGATGAAATCTTGTTTTGCAAGTGGACCCCACACCTCGCTGCCATAAAGTGCAATTGGTTCAATGACATATTCAATTAGTTTTAGCGAAATTTTAATAGGTATTTCAATTTGAATTAGCTTTTTAATGGCGTAGAATGCCCTGCGTGCTTTCTCTCTCAGTTCATTCACTGCCTCATTAAGGTGTCCAGTTGAGCTTATTTTTAAACCTAAGTAATTGTAGTGTGTACAGTACTCAATATATTTTGTACCAATTGAGAACTTTGGTCTAATTCCCTGAGATCTGGATCTTCTCTGGAAAATCATTATTTTAGTATTTTTGGGGTTTACTGCTCTAGCAGGTCCAGGCTCTGCTGTAGGCCATGTGCTGTTTGTGACAGCAGGCATAGGTCATCTGCGAAGAGTAGGCATTTAACTTCTGAATTGTGGAGACTAACACCAGGGGCTAAGGATTTTTCTAGAATAGTGGCCAATTCGTTGATGTAAATATTGAAGAGTGCAGGGCTTAGATTGCAACCCTGACGAAGGCCCCGCCCCTGGTTAAAGAATTCTGATATTTTCTTGCCAATTTTAATGCTGCATGTATTGCCAGTATACATTGATTTAATTATGTCATATGTTTTACCCCCTACACCACTTTCAATAACTTTGTAGAACAGTCCTGTATGCCAAATAGAATCAAATGCTTTTTGGAAGTCGATAAAGCAAGCATATATTTTGTTATTATTTTGGTGGACATGTTTATCTATCAGGGTGTGTAGGGTGTAAATATGATCAGTTGTGCGATGTTTTGGTATAAATCCAATTTGGCTTTTACTCAAGACGTGCTTATTAAGGAAGTTTAGAACTCTTACATTTATAATAGTACAGAAAACCTTCCCCGGGTTACTGTTCACACAAATGCCTCTGTAATTGTTAGGGTCAAATTTGTCTCCGTTCTTAAAGATTGGGGTTATGAGTCCTTGATTCCAGATGTCAGGGAAATAACCTACACTCAGGATCAAATTAAACAGTTATAATATAGCCAATTGAAATGTTGCACTAGTGAGTTTGAGCATCTTATTTAGGATGCCATCAGGTCTGCATGCTTTTTTCAATTTGAGAGCCTGAGTTTCTTATAGAGCTCCTGGTCAGTAATTGGGGAATCCAATGGATTTTGATTGTCCTTTATAGCTTTTTCTAATCCATTCAACTTCTCATGAATTTGGCGTTGTTCTGCATTTGTGTCAATTTGAACGGTGTTGTAGAGTGTTTTAAAATGGGTTGTCCATATGTCACCATTTTGTATCGCTAATTCCTCTTGTTTAGATTTTTTTGTTTTTTCCAATTTTGCCAGAAGTTGTTTGTGTTTATGGACTCCTCAATTAGTGTCAGCTGCTTGCTGTTGTACTGTGCTTTTTTGTTTCTGAGTGTACATTCATAGAGTTTTAAAGTCTCACAGTAATGAAGGCCTACAGAGCTGCAACAGATCCCTTCCGTTTTTGTTGACGGTGCTGTCACTGTTGTTTCTATGGGGGGCATTCGTATTGTGCCGCTAGAGGTGAAATTCTTGGACTGGCGCAAGACGAATGAAAGCGAAAGCATTTGCCAGAATGTTTTCATTAATCAAGAGTATGTACCCCTCGTGTACCAAATGACAGTTAGAAACAGTATGGCCTGTAATAAAGCTGTCCCCTCGTGTGCTCGTTAGATCAGGTAGTGTTCCTGTGCGCGCGTTTGTGTCCCCACAGATGAGCACATTTCCCTGGGCCTGGAAATGGCACGTCTCTTCCTCAAGGGTGGGGAAGAGCTCCTCTGAGCAATATGGCGATTCTGAGGGGGGGATATATATTGCGCAAAGGAACACATATTTTTCTGTCAGTACAAGTTCTTTTCTCAGTTTTAACCGAATGTGATATTGGCCAATTTTGAGGGGATCAATTCGATTTTGTAGTTTGGATTTGTACCAAATGATCAATCCTCCAGAGTCTCTGCCTCTATTGACAGAGCTGTGTTTCTGTGACGGCAGAATGACCTCTCTGTAGCCTGTGGGACAGTGAGTGACAATGTCAGCCTTACACCATGTCTCCTGCAGAATGATGACGTCAACATCTTTCAGATGTTTGTTGAACTCCAGTGCTAAACTCTCCAGTCCAAAGGTTGATGAGTTTAGGCCCTGAATGTTCCACATGCTAACTGATAGTGATTTCATGTTCCAAAAGAAAGAATAGCACAGTCAGAAATACAGTAACTACTAACTATTAAGTTGTTAAGAGTGAGATAAACAGGATAACAGCTAACATTCTTTCTGTTGTATATATAAATATTCCTATTAATTTAAGTAAATTCTAGTACAATAGGTGTGTGTGTGTGTGTGTGTGTGTGTGTGTGTGTGTGTGTGTGTGTGTGTGTGTGTGTGTGTGTGTGTGTGTGTGTGTGTGTGTGTGTGTGTGTGTGTGTGTGTGTGTGTGTGTGTGTGTGTGTGTGTGTGTGTGTGTGTGTGTGTGTGCGTCCGTGTGTGTTTAGTGCAGATGTATTGGAGGAGCTGTTTAATCTCACTTAATCCTACAGGGTTCTCCTGTCCTCTGGCGACCTCTGCGTAGCTGCGCTGGTCCTGCTGTTGGGCCCTGTGGAGTGGAGGAGGGCCAGTTCTGGGCCGTGGGGCTTCCTCTCTGGTCTGGTAGGGGTGGTGGTCTGGTGCGGGGTAGTAGGCTGGGCCCGGTCCGGTCTGGCTAAGCCGATGGAAGTGGTGATGCTCTGGTGGTGGGTGGGGCCTGTGGGGTGCGCTGGGTCTGGTGTGGCATTGAAGGATCCTGGGGCTCCTTGGTGGTGCAGTGGTCTGGTAGGGGTCTCTGGGGCTCTTTGGTGGTGTAGTGGTCTGGTAGGGGTCTCTGGGTGGTCCTCTGTCCAGTGCGGCATGGGGTGTTTGTCTACCAAGTGCCACGTCCTTTAGAGACTTGGCAAACATCCCTACTGTCTGCTTCCTCAGGTGGGAGTGGTCGTGTAGATGCTCTGGGGTGATTGTTGGGTGGTGAGCAACGTGTACGCCACACCCTCTGGTGATGTCAGCGTTGACTTTCTGAATGGTACGGGGATGAAAGTCTTTGCGGGGCAGCAGAGTGGATGTGGGAGTTGGGGAACCACTCAGAGGCTCTCTCTGCTACTCTGTTGACCAGGCTGCCTACTCTCTCCTGCTCCTCTCTCTGCTACTCTGTTGACCAGGCTGCCTACTCCTCCTCTCGCAGGTTGTTGGTGCCGGTGTGAATAATGATGTGGTCTGGTGTGCCAAAGTCAGGCTGGGACAGGATGTGGAGTGCTTGCACACCTTGTGTTGGGGGAAGAGTTTATCTCTCTCTCTCTCTCTCTCTCTCTCTCTCTCTCTCTCTCTCTCTCTCTCTCTCTCTCTCTCTCTCTCTCTCTCTCTCTCTCTCTCTCTCTCTCTCTCTGGCTGATATAGTGGTGGTACTACAGTCATACTATAGTTAGTATCAGTGGTACAGCTCCAATGGGGAACAAAGCTGTTGGTTTCTATATCTGTGTGACTTTGCCCTTTGGCTCAGTTATATCACCCTGGTTTATCACCCTAGTTTGTTATGCAAGATGAAACCGGGTGGATACCCACGTGAACACTATGAGCGGTGTGTACTGTTACTGGCAGTGCACTGAAGCAAGACAGTATTAGTGGTGTTGTGGCTTAGGGTGTGTGGATGTGTCTGATGTCTGTGTATGCAGAACTTCAGCCCTACATGCTCAGTCCAGACCCCTCACCTCCTTTCCCCCCACTTTCTCTACTCAGGTGGTTTGTCCCTGGCTGACTGTGTGTAAATATCTCCCCTGGCCTGTCTGTCTGCAGCAGACCACACAGGTCAACACGCTCCTCAGGTGCTCCAGTCTGCCACACACACACACACACACGCACACTCACTCCCCCATCCTGTCTAACCCTCCTCTCTAACTCTAGTCTCTAACCCCCTCTCTAAATCTCCTCTCTAACCCTCCGCTCTAACCCTCCTCTCTATCTCTCCTCTCTAACCCCCTCTCTAACCCTCCTCTCTAACCCCCTCTCTAACCCCCCTCTCTAACTCTCCTCTCTAACTCTCCTCTTTTAGAGGTGTGTGGTGTCTGTAGTGTTTTAGGGGTGTCTGTAGTGTTTTTAGGGGTGTCTGTAGTGTTTTAGGGGTGTCTGTAGTGTTTTTAGGGGTGTGTGGTGTCTGTAGTGTTTTAGGGGTGTCTGTAGTGTTTTTAGGGGTGTGTGGTGTCTGTAGTGTTTTAGGGGTGTGTGGTGTCTGTAGTGTTTTAGGGGTGTCTGTAGTGTTTTAGGGGTGTGGGGTGTCTGTAGTGTTTTTAGGGGTGTGTGGTGTCTGTAGTGTTTTAGGGGTGTCTGTAGTGTTTTTAGGGGTGTGGGGTGTCTGTAGTGTTTTTAGGGGTGTGTGGTGTCTGTAGTGTTTTAGGGGTGTCTGTAGTGTTTTTAGGGGTGTGGGGTGTCTGTAGGGTTTTTAGGGGTGTCTGTAGTGTGTCTCGTCTAATCATCATCTGCTGCCTCTGAGGGCTTTCCCTCGCAGCGGCGGGCGGCGGCAAACGGGAGGCGTGTCGGGGGAGATGGCGTGGGCTGCTGCTGGCACGGCCAGTGCCTCTGTTCGTCCTCGCCCTCCCGGGGAGAGACGGAGGGAGAGACAGAGCACGTGCCAACAGCTTTCAAGTCATAAAAATCCCTCCTCCTCTCTGAATCACTTTGGTTTATAATGAAACCTTCCTTTATCCTCACAGAGCCTCTCTCACTGCTGCCTATTGTCCAGAACAACCTCTGCTGCTGCTAAACGCTTTTCCAGATGCTGCTGTGTGTGTGTATGCAAGTGTGTGTGTGTTTTTCAGTTACGTGTGTGTGTGTGTGTGTGTGTGTGTGTGTGTGTGTGTGTGTGTGTGTGTGTGTGTGTGTGTGTGTGTGTGTGTGTGTGTGTGAGTATGAGCGAGTTGTTCCATCTGAGTAGCTGTGGCCAGTGCTGGCCGGTATAAAGGAGTGTCATGGCTGCTGTGTGTTAATAGATTGTGAGTCACAGAGCAGACCCATGCTTTGTACTTTATGAATGTTGTTTTATACCACAGATTTGTAGTTTTATGATAATGCTGTTTACCTCAATCAACTCTCTATCTCTCTCTGGGTGCTGCCAGCCTGGGTTAGAGGGCAGAGCAACCTCAAAGGTGCCCTCCCGGCCAGGGGTTTCTATGCACCCCTCAGCCCTCTGCACAGCACCCCAACAGCCAGGACCTGGGATATAGTACCGACTACATAGAACAGGGTGTGAGGGTTCGTTTGGTACTTCTCACGCTTGTTCTTTAGTTTAAGTCATCACTTTGGGAGATGTCTTGTTGTGTAACCACATCAATCCACATCCAGACAGTTGTTAGCTCTGTGTGTTACCCAACATGCTGTGCACAAAGAGACAGTGGTGGCGGCCTGCACTCCTTTAAAGCCCTCTAGTGTTACTAGTCTGGTAGATGGTAATATAAGCCGTCCCCGTCGGCCCTGATAAGAGGCGTCTGCCGAGCAGATCAACACCAGTGACCAGGAAGAGAGGGAGCGTGTGTGTGAAGGGGTGGCAACGACATGCAGCCAACCTCAAATAAGAACAACAAGTACTCCACTAGCCTGATTTCCTTAATGACTGGAATCCCCCATGCACTGCCTTTTATGGCTGTTTTGGCTCAGTAATATACCACACACACACACACACACACACACACACACACACACACACACACACGAGTGCACGCACGCACACAGAAGATAGGCACGCGCTGATATAGCACTGATGTTGTGTGTGTGTGTGTGTGTGTGTGTGTGTGTGTGTGTGTGTGTGTGTGTGTGTGTGTGTGTGTGTGTGTGTGTGTGTGTGTGTGTGTGTGTGTGTGTGTGTGTGTGTGTGTGTGTGTGTGTGTGTGTGTGTTAAAACAAACAGAAGGGAAAGGACAGAGGAAGAGGAGAATGATGGTATGAAAAACAAAGGACAAGAGAGTTGTTTCATCACAAACAGTGTTTTTCCTTCTGCAGTCAATCAGTCCATCAGAGGATGGGGATTGGCAGTGTTCTGTCAGACTGGGAGTGTATCCTATGATGATTATCACACCATGCTGTAGACACTTATAGACATTGTCTGGGGATTTCAGTGAGATATGACAGAGCATTAGTCACCCAACAAGCCAAGTAGGACAATATGAGATTGAAATCAATGAGGAGAGTGGAATCTACTCTAGTGGAATCTACTCTAGTGGAATCTAGTCTAGTGGAATCTACTCTAGTGGAATCTACTCTAGTGGAATCTAGTCTAGTGGAATCTACTCTAGAGGAATCTACTCTAGTGGAATCTACTCAAGAGGAATCTACTCTAGTGGAATCTACTCTAGAGGAATCTAGTCTAGTGGAATCTACTCTAGTGGAATCTACTCTAGTGGAATCTATTCTAGTGGAATCTACTCTAGTGGAATCTACTCTAGTGGAATCTACTCAAGAGGAATCTACTCTAGTGGAATCTACTCTAGAGGAATCTACTCAAGAGGAATATACTCAAGAGGAATCTACTCTAGTGGAATCTAGTCTAGAGGAATCTACTCTAGTGGAATCTAATCAAGTGGAATCTACTCTAGAGGAATCTACTCTAGTGGAATCTACTCTAGTGGAATCTACTCAAGAGGAATCTACTCTAGTGGAATCTACTCAAGAGGAATCTAGTCTAGTGGAATCTAGTCTAGTGGAATCTACTCAAGAGGAATCTACTCTAGTGGAATCTAGTCTAGTGGAATCTACTCTAGTGGAATCTACTCTAGTGAAATCTACTCTAGTGGAATCTAGTCTAGAGGAATCTAGTCTAGTGGAATCTAGTCTAGTGGAATCTACTCACGTGGAATCTACTCTAGAGGAATCTAGTCTAGTGGAATCTAGTCTAGAGGAATCTACTCTAGTGGAATCTACTCTAGAGGAATCTACTCTAGAGGAATCTAGTCTAGTGGAATCTAGTCTAGTGGAATCTACTCTAGTGGAATCTACTCTAGAGGAATTTAGTCTAGTGGAATCTACTCTAGAGGAATCTACTCTAGAGGAATCTAGTCTAATGGAATCTACTCTAGAGGAATCTAGTCTAATGGAATCTACTCTAGAGGAATCTAGTCTAGTGGAATCTACTCTAATGGAATCTACTCTAGTGGAATCTACTCTAGTGGAATCTAGTCTAGTGGAATCTACATTTCCCCTGCAGAACCGTTCTCAGCTTGAGATGAAGAGATCTAACGATAAATCAGAGAATGAGTTGGTGTTGAAACACTGTGTGTGTGTGTGTGTGTGTGTGTGTGTGTGTCCGTGGGTGTGTGAGACAGGCATGTATCGCTTACACACACACTTACACACACACACCTCCGATCCACTCTAGCTGGTGACAGGTAGATATTGTGGCTGTGATAGAGGGAGTCGTCTCATCCACTCTCTACTCATTGATCACACTGGGGACTGGTACGAGGGCTGATAACAGGCCTTTCTGCGTTGATTAAACCCTTAACACACCTTTCTGTATGAACCCATTGTACTGTGTAAACGTAATACATTAAGCCATATACCATCATCATCACTTCTTATCAGTTCCCTTGTCGTCTAGTTGATCTGCTGCTCGATGCCAGTCAGTCAACCCAATGACTGATCTAAGTTAACTATCTGCTTTAACTTCCTGACCTACTTCACGCACCAGCTACATTGTTGTACACACACACACACTATATTGTGTATTGTCCTGGACAGGTATGTGTGATTTATGGTGTGTGTGTGTGTGTTGTGAAGAAAGACAGTGTGTTGTAGAATAGATGAATGTACAGCACAGCCCCTAGAGAATAGAGGTGGGTAGGAGCCTGCCTAGCCCTGCAGTGAAGTCAGAGTTATGTCAGCCAGATAAGAGACTTTACCTCCAGGGGCGACTCTTCCTCATCCTCCCCCCTACCTGTCTGTGACAGGAGCTTTGTCTCCATAGACCACCACCTATCCCTCCCTCCCTCTCTGCTCTTTACTCCCTCTATCCCTCCCCAGGTTGCAGGTGAACTTCCTGGCCCCTAGTGTTTGGGCGATAGACTCGGTCTCTCTCTCTCTGCCTCTCTCTCTGTCAGAACAGGGCAGCCATTGTTGTGAGGCGCTCTGCGGCGTTCTCCCCCACAGGGAGAGAACAGGGCTACAGGGAGCTGAAAGGACACGCTAAGATCAATCACTCAATCTTAAGAAGAAAGGTAATAGATTGAGAGTACAGAAAAGGGGGGGGGGGGGTCGGAAGGAGGGTGGAAGAGGCAAAGACACAGAGATAGGAGACAGAAAAAAAGAGTAGAGAGAGACAGAGGAAGTCCGAAAGAAAAGAGAGAGGGAGGGAGAAAGTCTGGTAGAGAGAGGGGACGTGGAGAGAGACAGACATAGAGGAATGGAGGGAGGGATAGAGAATATTACACAGAGAGAGAGAGAGAGAGAGAGAGATGGAGGGAGGAAGCATGGGAATGAAAGGAGGCAAGTGGGTATTTACCGGGGAACATAGAACATTTACCGGGGAACTTTGATCCTGTCGTCACGGTAACATTGTGGGCATTAGGGTTCCCGAGTGTCACAGCAGTCTAAGGCACTCCATCTCAGTGCAAGAGGTGTCACTGCAGTCCCTGGTTCGAATCCAGGCTGCATCACATCCTGGATGATTGGCCCAGTGTCGTGCGGGGTTGGCCGGTGTACAAAAACTTTTTTTTTTAACCGTTTGCTCCCGGCCGAGGGGGCGGAGTCCACCTGGGCTACATTATATTCTGACAGGTGCTGTCTCTCCTAAACAGAACACTAGGCCCTCAACCCATCATTGCAGACCAAAGTCCAACGTCTGGGCCCGGAACATTCATTTGGCACATTCCATTGGCTGACATCATCGTGGCTGCTCTCTGAGTCGCACACACACACAACGACCAGCCAGGTGTTACAGGTGTGGCACTGGATAGGTCATGATACACACCTAGAAGGTACATGCTGAAGTACTGCATGTCCCAGAGTGCTCAGCTTCCTGGTTTCCAGTGGGGCTGCTGATTGAAAGAGGGTCCATCTCAATAGACTGAAGTAGCTTTGTCTCCTTGTCTCCTTTCCTTCATCTGCACTGACCTGAATAGTCAAAGGAATGACAGCCTTCCCCTCCTGTCTTGTTCTGTCACATAATATGTAGTAAAGAGACGAGGATGCCACTTTAGACTCTTGAGATACACCCCCACCAGACATCCCCCGGTCAAGGTACTGAGTCCTCGTCCTCTAGAACTCTGTGACCTGATCTAGGATCAGCTGTTGGAACGTCATCACAAACAAGCCCCATGTTGTATGTGAGACGGCCACAGATGTGAGATCAGCTGTTGTCTGTGCTGTTGCAGATGTTGTTGTGACTAATCACTACTAAGTGGCGTGTAGCTCTCAGGTGCACTGTGGCGTGCCGTGGTGTAGAGTGGGTGGGATGGTGTGTGTGTGTTGTTTTTATGTGCTTGCGTATGTATAGGTGGGATGTTGGGTGTATCATGTACACATACACACAAATATGTTCTTGTTTTTGATGTGTTAGCAGGTGTGTGTGTGTGTGAGGGGGTGTCTTTGCATTTGCGTGCATGCTTGTCAGTGTGTGTGTGTGTGTGTGTGTGTGTGTGTGTGTGTGTGTGTGTGTGTGTGTGTGTGTGTGTGTGTGTGTGTGTGTGTGTGTGTGTGTGTGTGTGTGTGTGTGTGTGTGTGTGTGTGTGTGTGTGTGTGTGTGTGTGTGTGTGTGTGTGTGTGTGTGTGTGTGTGTGTGAGAGAGAGAGAGTCAGTGGCCAGCCAGCTGGAGATCACAGAGCCACCAGCTGGCCAAATCCACCTTCTCAACACAACTTTTATACACCATCATCACATCATCAAATACCTAGGGAGTCATTCCACCACAACCACCTCTACCCCCACCTCCACCACCTCTACCCCCACCCCCACCTCTACCTCCACCACCTCTACCCCCACCCCCATCTCTACCTCCACCACCTCTACCTCCACCTCTACCCCCACTCAACCTCCACCACCCCCATCTCAACCACCTCTATCCCCACCTCCACCACCTCTACCTCCACCACCTCTACCTCCACCACCCCCACCATCTCTACCTCCACCACCCCTAACACATCTACCTCCACCCCACCTCTACCTCCACCACCTCTACCCCCACTCCACCTCCACCACCCCCATCTCAACCATCTCTATCCCCACCTCCACCACCCGCACCTCCACCACCTCTACCGCCACCTCCACCACCTCTGCCCGAGACACCTCCACCAATATGCCCGAGACAGAGGGAGGGAGGCAAATAGAGAGTGAGGGAAAGGGAGAGAGTAAGATAAAAAGATAGGGAGGGATGGATATTTTCCTGTCCCTGCCCATCCCACTAGCTTTTATCTGCGGAATGAACCAACACCATGCATTTAAACAACCTGTTTATTGTGCTGCAGAACTAACCAACACAATGCATTTAAACGACCCATTGAGTGTGTTGCCAACCTGGACTCATGAGTGTACGTAATATAGTAAATGTAAATCTATCTCTATCAATTTAGTGTGATATGTTACGTTTAAATAGCACGTATTAATTTGTGGATGTCCATCATCCATTTTGTATGATATATTACGAATTGCAATTGATACAATGTGTTACAATTTTGCAATACGTATGATATTTTATGAATTCCAATTTTTGGGGGCTAACGTTAGCTAGGTGTCTAGGTGGCTAACGTTAGCTAGGCTAGGGGTAAAGGTTAGGGTTAAGGCTTAGGAGTTAGGTTAAAGAGTTAAGGTTAGGGGAAAGGTTAGTTAACATGCTAAATAGTTGCAAAGTAGCTAAAAAGTTCTAAGTAGTTGCAAAGTTGCTAATGAACTTTTATTTAACTAGGCAAGTCAGTCAGATCTAGCAACGTTTCGGTTACTGGCCCAATGCTCTAACCACGAGGCTACCTGCCTAGAATTCTCCGTGATGAGATTCGAACACGCAACCTTTGTGTTGTTAGACGTTTGTGTTATACACCTACCCATCCACTCCAACCACCCTCCTTTCATTTTTTGCCGTAGCCTTTTATACTCATACCCGTATACGGGTTGAAAATGGCAGATTTGGGCACTGATAAATGCCTACATTGGAATGCAGTGGCTGTACAGCAACATGCTAAACATGGTGTCAGAGCTCTGGCTCTGTGCTTCACAGCGCTGTATGTGTTTTGACTGATAGACGTTCTGAAAATTCACCATGGCACACCCACCTGAATGCACACCCACCTGAATGCACACCCACCTGAATGCACACCCACCTGAATGCACACCCACCTGAAGGCACACCCACCTGAAGGCACACCCACCTGAATGCACACCCACCTGAATGCACACCCACCTGAATGCACACCCACCTGAAGGCACACCCACCTGAAGGCACACCCACCTGAATGCACACCCACCTGAATGCACACCCACCTGAATGCACACCCACCTGAATGCACACCCACCTGAATGCACACCCACCTGAAGGCACACCCACCTGAAGGCACACCCACCTGAATGCACACCCACCTGAATGCACACCCACCTGAATGCACACCCACCTGAATGCACACCCACCTGAATGCACACCCACCTGAATGCACTCATGACTCCTTTCTATGCTCACCAAAATGATGATCTGTTTCCCTGAATTTCCTTGTGAAATCCTAACACTGTAATATCGTATTTTATGACTTAGTTATTTGTGTTGGCATTAGAACCGGCTTTCAAATGATGCCCACCTGACCTAGATTGCGATTTATAATGGACCGTTTTTGGATTCCATTAACAACAACAGTAATAGTGTGATGGTTGGGATGCAGGGCTGTTTTCCAAACAAAACAACTACAAGTGTTCTTGCTGTATTTCCTCAAATGAACTGATATTGGTTGCATAAATATATTTAGCAGCTGTTATTGGGAGTGTAGCGAAATGCTTGTGTTCCTAGCTCCAACTGGAACTGTGTACACTTTGTAGAGGTGTGTGTCCACTTGGAGACACCAGTTAGTCCTCTCACTCAAACCCTTGTCATTTGTCTTATGTTGCACCTACACCACATTGTCCAGGAATATTTATGTTAATGAATGTACAGTATCCAGAGTATTTTCAGATTTCATTATCAAAAAATGCGTCAAAGTACAGTAAATATAAAATGCACATGAAATCAACACAACAGTGTAATGTTTGTATTCAGCCTTGTCAGGTGAACTGTTGTGTTTTATCTTTTTATTTTTTTTATTTAACCTTTATTTAACTAGGCATGTCAGTTTAAGAACAAATTCTTATTTACAATGATGGCCTACCCCGGCCAAACCCTAAACCGGATGATGCTGAGCCAATTGTGTGCCGCCTAATGGGACTCCCAATCATGGCCGGTTGTGATACAGCCTGGAATCAAACCAGGGTCTGTAGTGATGCCTCTAGCACTGCAGGGTCTGTAGTGACACCTCTAGAGATGCAGTGCCTTAGACCTCAAGTCATTTTCCCATAATCTCAGAACGGTTCCCTTTTGATTGCTACCATGATTATGCATAGCATATGCTTTTCATTTTTCTTCTGTAAGAAACATTTCAATTAAGCCCTATGCATATAGGCCAATTCCCATGAGTGTAAAGGATTAAGTAACCTTCTGTCTTATATAACCATACCAAACGTAACATATCATACTAATTTTACGTTTACTATGTTACGTCTAGTCTATGATACCAGGCTGGTGCTGCAGAGTCACGCCTCAGTTTCCTCATGTGGCTCTGAACACAGACACACACACATACACTGTTAAAATGTACCAGCTGCAACAAACAGTTTTTTTAGTTTTGTTCAGCCACTCTTTTAGACAGTCAGTAGTTTCAGCTGCTCCTTTGATGGTGTGGTGCACAACAAGCAGAACAAGCCACAACACCCACGCAGACCTAGTAGGCCTGTCCCACAACAGGGCTCTCAACAGAGGGGGACTGACTTGGTAGTGACACAGGCCAGCACAGACCACTGGGGGGAGGTGAAGGTGGGGGTGGAGGAGGACTGGGGGCCCTAAACAGGACAGACCACTGGTGGGAGGGTGAGGAGGTGGAGGAGGACTAGTGGTGGTGGAGGAGGTGATGGAGGAGGGCTGGTTGTCCTAAACAGGACAGAGCACTGGGGGGAGGAGGTGGAGGAGGGCTGGTGGTGGTAGAGGAGGTGGTGGAGGAGGGCTGGTGGTGGTAGAGGAGGTGGTGGAGGAGGGCTGGTGGTGGTGGAGGAGGTGGTGGAGGAGCGCTGGTGGTGGTGGAGGAGGTGGTGGAGGGCTGGTGGTCCTAAACAGGACAGAGCACTGGGGGGAGGAGGTGGTAGAGGAGGAGGGGGGGGAGGAGGGCTGGTGGTGGTAGAGGAGGTGGTGGAGGAGGGCTGGTGGTGGTGGAGGAGGTGGTGGAGGAGGGCTGGTGGTGGTGGTGGAGGAGGTGGTGGAGGGCTGGTGGTCCTAAACAGGACAGAGCACTGGGGGGAGGAGGTGGAGGAGGGCTGGTGGAGGAGGGCTGGTGGAGGTGGTAGAGGAGGGCTGGTGGAGGGCTGGTGGAGGAGGTAGAGGAGGGCTGGTGGAGGAGGTGGAGGAGGGCTGGTGGAGGTGGTAGAGGAGGGCTGGTGGAGGGCTGGTGGAGGAGGTAGAGGAGGGCTGGTGGAGGAGGTGGAGGAGGAGGTAGAGGAGGGCTGGTGGAGGAGGTGGAGGAGGGCTGGTGGGGGGTGGAGGGGGAGGAGGCCTGGTGGTCATAAACAGCCAGTGTAGTTGTACAGTATGATCCTCTCTCTGCCCCCTCCACCTGTCAGCATTACAGTTGTGTGTGGGTGGTAGGCAGCTACAGTATGATCCTCTCTCTGCCCCCTCCACCTGTCAGCATTACAGTTGTGTGTGGGTGGTAGGCAGCTACAGTATGATCCTCTCTCTGCCCCCTCCACCTGTCAACATTACAGTTGTGTGTGGGTGGTAGGCAGCTACAGTATGATCCTCTCTCTGCCCCCTCCACCTGTCAACATTACAGTTGTGTGTGGGTGGTAGGCAGCTACAGTATGATCCTCTCTCTGCCCCCTCCACCTGTCAACATTACAGTTGTGTGTGGGTGGTAGGCAGCTACAGTATGACCCTCTCTCTGCCCCCCTCCACCTGTCAGCATTACAGTTGTGTGTGGGTGGTAGGCAGCTACAGTATGACCCTCTCTCTGCCCCCTCCACCTGTCAACATTACAGTTGTGTGTGGGTGGTAGGCAGCTACAGTATGATCCTCTCTCTGCCCCCCTCCACCTGTCAACATTACAGTTGTGTGTGGGTGGTAGGCAGCTACTGTATGATCCTCTCTCTGCCCCCTCCACCTGTCAGCATTACAGTTGTGTGTGGGTGGTAGGCAGCTACAGTATGATCCTCTCTCTGCCCCCTCCACCTGTCAACATTACAGTTGTGTGTGGGTGGTAGGCAGCTACAGTATGATCCTCTCTCTGCCCCCTCCACCTGTCAACATTACAGTTGTGTGTGGGTGGTAGGCAGCTACAGTATGATCCTCTCTCTGCCCCCTCCACCTGTCAACATTACAGTTGTGTGTGGGTGGTAGGCAGCTACAGTATGATCCTCTCTCTGCCCCCTCCACCTGTCAACATTACAGTTGTGTGTGGGTGGTAGGCAGCTACAGTATGATCCTCTCTCTGCCCCCTCCACCTGTCAACATTACAGTTGTGTGTGGGTGGTAGGCAGCTACAGTATGATCCTCTCTCTGCCCCCTCCACCTGTCAACATTACAGTTGTGTGTGGGTGGTAGGCAGCTACAGTATGATCCTCTCTCTGCCCCCTCCACCTGTCAACATTACAGTTGTGTGTGGGTGGTAGGCAGCTACAGTATGATCCTCTCTCTGCCCCCTCCACCTGTCAACATTACAGTTGTGTGTGGGTGGTAGGCAGCTACAGTATGATCCTCTCTCTGCCCCCTCCACCTGTCAGCATTACAGTTGTGTGTGGGTGGTAGGCAGCTACAGTATTTAAAAAATGATCATTTGCATTTCTGAGTGACTGCATGCCTGTTTTTACTGTATGTGGTGGACTCAGGATGTGTGTGTTGGACAGTGTAGAGTTGATGACAGAGCTCCAGATGGATTGTGGGAGCTGGTGTGATGATGGTGATGATGATGGTGTTGGCGATGAAGGGTTAGCGGTCTGCTTGTCCAGGTGTGTATTGGAAGTGGTTGGGCTGGGGCTGAGGTGCTGTGTGTGTGTCCGGGTCATGCAGAGTTCTCTGGGCTGTGTGTGTGAGTGTCTTTGGCTACCGTGTTAGTTTGCAGCCTGATCCCCTTCATAAAGGACTGAGATGAGGAGCACTAACACTTGTGTTGAAGGCTGCTCTTTCTCCAATGTCACACATCGCTGGTGGAAAACACTTCTATGTTGAGGGGGGGGGGGGGGGGGGTGTGTGTGTGTGTGTGTGTGTGTGTGTGTGTGTGTGTGTGTGTGTGTGTGTGTGTGTGTGAGACAGACAAATGGCAATACTAACCCTTGTTTTCTCTCTCTCTCTCTCTCTCTCTCTCTCTCTCTCTCTCTCTCTCTCTCATAGTGACATATTTGATGCCATGTTCCCTGTCATGCACATTGCGGGAGAGACAGTTATTCAGCAAGGTTTGTGAACATAATGTATAATGTGTTAACTCTGTGATACACACATATACAGAACACATAGTACACCTAGTGTACATACTGAAATTACTACACACACACACACACACACACACACACACACACACACACACACACACACACACACACACACACACACACACACACACACACACACACACAGAGACTGTAGTACTCCTGCAGACATGCAGTACTGACTGTACTCCCTCTCTTTCTACCAGATATCAGTGGGACTTCCTCCAAGTCTGACAGTTGTCACTAGTTACCACAGCCACAAAGTCCAAATTGGCTATATCTGTAAAATTCATGAAAACAAAAATGTGCTTTCTTGTCTTAATTTAAGGTTAGTGTTAGGCATAAGGTTAGCAGTGGGATTAAGGTTAGGGTTAGGTTTAACATCAGATTTTAAGAAGATACTTTTTAGAAAAAGTATCTTGTGTGACCTTGTGGCTGTGCCAGCTAGTAACGACCCAGTCTAACCGCAGCAGTCCAAGGTCTCAGTCTAGACATCCCATAGCCTTTCAAGCTAAACAGAGCCAATCTGAGTTCCCTATCGAACACAGCCTCACAGACAAACAAACACACGTAACCACACACTTACTGTAACCTCTCACACACACACACACACACACACATACAGACAGACACAAACAGATTAAGCCACACATTGGCACACACAGAGACAGACACAAACACACAGTATAGAGTAGATTCAGGCAATAGGCACACATACAGGCGTGTACACACCCTCTCTCTCTCCCTCCCTGCTTCCCCCAGACAGTGGTCCTGTGGTGGACTGTACAGTATCTGTCCTAATTTGGTGATAACTAGGAGGTGGGTGAAGAGAGAGAGAGGGGGAGAGAGAGAGAGAGGCAGTGGGGAAGGGAGACAGAGGGAGAGAGAGGAAGGGAGAGAGGCAGTGGGGAAGGGAGACAGAGGGAGAGAGAGGGAGAGAGGCAGTGGGGAAGGGAGACAGAGGGAGAGAGAGGGAGAGAGGCAGTGGGGAAGGGAGACAGAGGGAGAGAGAGAGAGATGGGCAGTGGGGAAGGGAGACAGAGGGAGAGAGAGAGAGGCAGTGGGGACGGGAGACAGAGGGGGAGAGAGAGAGGCAGTGGGGACGGGAGACAGAGGGGGAGAGAGAGAGAGAGAGAGAGAGGCAGTGGGGAAGGGAGACAGAGGGAGAGAGAGAGAGGCAGTGGGGACGGGAGACAGAGGGGGAGAGAGAGAGAGAGACACTGGGGAAGGGAGACAGAGGGAGAGAGAGAGAGGCAGTGGGGACGGGAGACAGAGGGGGAGAGAGGCAGTGGGGAAGGGAGACAGAGAGAGAGAGAGAGGCAGTGGGGAAGTAGACAGAGGGGGAGAGAGAGAGGCAGTGGGGAAGGAGACAGAGGGGGAGAGAGAGAGAGAGAGAGAGGCAGTGGGGACGGGAGACAGAGGGGGAGAGAGAGAGAGAGGCAGTGGGGACGAGAGACAGAGGGAGAGAGAGAGGCAGTGGGGAAGGGAGACAGAGGGAGAGAGAGAGAGGCAGTGGGGACGGGAGACAGAGGTAGAGAGAGAGATGGGCAGTGGGGAAGGGAGACGAGGGAGAGAGAGAGAGGCAGTGGGGAAGGGAGACAGAGGGAGAGAGAGAGGCAGTGGGGACGGGAGACAGAGGGAGAGAGAGAGGCAGTGGGGATGGGAGACAGAGGGAGAGAGAGAGAGGCACTGGGGAAGGGAGACAGAGGGAGAGAGAGAGAGGCACTGGGGAAGGGAGACAGAGGGAGAGAGAGAGAGGCACTGGGGAAGGGAGACAGAGGGAGAGAGAGAGAGCTTCCTAGGTGCTGTGTGATATAGCTACAGTACATTACTACAGTATACACTACAGACTACTGATGTCACTGTTCACTGTCTGGACTCTGCTGCTCCTGGCTGTTTACACCAAAGATATCTATGGTTTAACAGTATATATACAGTGGGGCAAAAAAGTATTTAGTCAGCCACCAATTGTGCAAGTTCTCCCACTTAAAAAGATGAGAGAGGCCTGTAATTTTCATCATAGGTACACTTCAACTATGACAGACAAAATGAGAGAAAAAAAATCCAGAAAATCACATTGTAAGATTTTTTATGAATTTATTTGCAAATTATGGTGGAAAATAAGTATTTGGTCAATAACAAAAGTTTATCTCAATACTTTGTTATATACCCTTTGTTGGTAATGACAGAGGTCAAACGTTTTCTGTCAGTCTTCACAAGGTTTTTGCACACTGTTGCTGGTATTTTGGCCCATTCCTCCATGCAGATCTCCTCTAGAGCAGTGATGTTTTGGGGCTGTTGCTGGGCAACACGGACTTTCAACTCCCTCCAAAGATTTTCTATGGGGTTGAGATCTGGAGACTGGCTAGGCCACTCCAGGACCTTGAAATGCCACTCCTTCGTTGCCCGGGCGGTGTGTTTGGGATCATTGTCATGCTGGAAGACCCAGCCACGACCCATCTTCAATGCCCTTGCTGATGGAAGGAGGTTTTCACTCAAAATCTCACGATACATGGCCCCATTCATTCTTTCCTTTACACGGATCAGTCGTCCTGGTCCCTTTGCAGAAAAACAGCCCCAAAGCATGATGTTTCCACCCCCATGCTTCACAGTAGGTATGGTGTTCTTTGGATGCAACTCAGCATTCTTTGTCCTCCAAACACAACGAGTTGAGTTTTTACCAAAAAGTTATATTTTGGTTTCATCTGACCATATGACATTCTCCCAATCTTCTTCTGGATCATCCAAATGCTCTCTAGCAAACTTTAGACGGGTCTGGACATGTACTGGCTTAAGCAGGGGGACACGTCTGGCACTGCAGGATTTGAGTCCCTGGCGGCGTAGTGTGTTACTAATGGTAGGCTTTGTTACTTTGGTCCCAGCTCTCTGCAGGTCATTCACTAGGTCCCCCCGTGTGGTTCTGGGATTTTTGCTCTCCGTTCTTGTGATCATTTTGACCCCACGGGGTGAGATCTTGTGTGGAGCCCCAGATCGAGGGAGATTATCAGTGGTCTTGTATGTCTTCCATTTCCTAATAATTGCTCCCACAGTTGATTTCTTCAAACCAAGCTGCTTACCTATTGCAGATTCAGTCTTCCCAGCCTGGTGCAGGTCTACAATTTTGTTTCTGGTGTCCTTTGACAGCTTTTTGGTCTTGGCCATAGTGGAGTTTGGAGTGTGACTGTTTGAGGTTGTGGACAGGTGTCTTTTATACTGATAACAAGTTCAAACAGGTGCCATTAATACAGGTAACGAGTGGAGGACAAAGGAGCCTCTTAAGGAAGAAGTTACAGGTCTGTGAGAGCCAGAAATCTTGCTTGTTTGTAGGTGACCAAATACTTATTTTCCACCATAATTTGCAAATAAATTCATTAAAAATCCTACAATGTGATTTTCTGGAAAAACAATTATCATCTTGTCTGTCATAGTTGAAGTGTACCTATGATGAAAATTACAGGCCTCTCTCATCTTTTTAAGTGGGAGAACTTGCACAATTGGTGGCTGACTAAATACTTTTTTGCCCCACTGTATATATGTATATATATATTGTACAGGACATTAAGGACACCTGTTCTTTCCATGACATAGACTGACCAGGTGAATCCAGGTGAAAGCTATGATCCCCTATTGATGTCCCTTGTTAAATCCACTTTAATCAGTATAGATGAAGGGTAGGAGACAGGTTTTTATTTAACCGTTATTTTACCAGGTAAGTTGACTGAGAACACGTTCTCATTTGCAGCAACGACCTGGGGAATAGTTACAGGGGAGAGGAGGGGGATGAATGAGCCAATTGTAAACTGGGGATTATTAGGTGACCGTGATGGTTGAGGGCCAGATTGGGAATTTAGCCAGGACACCGGGGTTAACACCCCTACTCTTACGATAAGTGCCATGGGATCTTTAATGACCTCAGAGAGTCAGGACACCCGTTTAACGTCCCATCCGAAAGACGGCACCCTACACAGAGCAGTGTCCCCAATCACTGCCCTGGGGCATTGGGATCTTTGTTTAGACCAGAGGAAAGAGTGCCTCCTACTGGCCCTCCAACACCACTTCCAGCAGCACCTGGTCTCCCATCCAGGGACTGACCAGGACCAACCCTGCTTAGCTTCAGAAGCAAGCCAGCAGTGGTATGCAGGGTGGTATGCTGCTGACTGGTTAAAGAAGGATTGTTAAGCTTTGAGACAATTGAGACATGGATTGTGTATGTGTATCATTCAGAGGGTGATGGGCAAGACAAAAGATTGAAGTGCCTTTGAATGGGTTGTGGTAGTAGGTACCAGGTGCACCCGTTTGAGAGTGTCAAGAACTGCAATGCCTACACAGTATATCAAAAGAGTCAATAAAAGCTCCCAGTAACAGTTTGTTTGCTGTAAAAAGACTGTACTGGTATTCCTCAGTCGTTGGTGTACATATAGCATTCCAGCCAGGTGACACAAAGCAAACGTGAGCCCGGGGATGTAGTCCCTTTGAAGACAGTCAAAGAACGTTGGCAGCAATGCTTGTTACACTTCCCCTATGTTGAAACAAGGTATTTCTTACTGTGTGTGTTGGAGTGCATCGACCTGAGTGTGTGTGTGTGTGTGTGTGTGTGTGTGTGTGTGTGTGTGTGTGTGTGTGTGTGTGTGTGTGTGTGTGTGTGTGTGTGTGTGTGTGTGTGTGTGTGTGTGTGTGTGTGTGTGTGTGCAGACATGTGCATGAATGCGTGTGTGTGTGTGCGCTCAATTTTGTGTGTGTCTCTGTCAAATATTTGCCTGCGGTCTTAAAGCTCAGGGTTCTGCTAGAAGGGAAAACAAAGAGTTCACAGCCCAGGTGATAAAAGACAGGAAGAGTGGAGAGAATAGAGAGATGGAGTGAGAGAATGAGGGAGTGAAAGAAAGACAGAGAGAGATGAGATGAAAGAGGGAGAGAGGGAGCTGAAGAAGGCCGGCCAGGTTGAAGCAGGTTGGATGGAGGGGACAGAGAGGACACAGTCCCGAACCTCTCTCCCCTCTCCAGTGATAAATGTGTGTGATGAACGACTCTAGCCTCTACACACAGTATTAATTGGCTGTATGAACTCCTGTGAACCCTCAGCACGGGGATCCTCCAGCCTTTCAACTCCTCAATCACACACACACACACATAGTTACACACACACATGCGTACACTCGCACATGTGCACACACACTTACACACACTCACTGTCTCTCCCCCACATGTACCCTCTAGGCCAAGGCAGGTTGTTGCCCTAACGCTATTAGAGGCCTTCTGTTTAAATACCCTGGAAAGAATAGAGAGACAGATGGGTATAGCCCCTTTCTGAGAGAGAGAGAGAGAGAGAGAGAGAGAGAGAGAGAGAGAGAGAGAGGTATAGCCCCTTTCTGAGAGAGAGAGAGAGAGAGGTATAGCCCCTTTCTGAGAGAGAGAGAGAGAGAGAGGTATAGCCCCTTTCTGAGAGAGAGAGAGAGAGAGAGGTATAGCCCCTTTCTGAGAGAGAGAGAGAGAGGTATAGCCCCTTTCTGAGAGAGAGAGAGAGGTATAGCCCCTTTCTGAGAGAGAGAGAGAGAGAGAGAGAGAGAGAGACACGAGGTTCCCAAAGTTAAGGGCTTCTGGCTTGCATCCTTATTGGATTTCCCTGGAAGTGGTTGTGGGGGTGGACAAAGTGTGTTTATGTCTGCCTGCCTGCCTGCCTGCCTGCCTGCCTGTCTGTCTGTCTGTCTGTCCGTCTGCCTGTGTGCGTACATGTGTGTAAGCTCAACCATATATTTTCCACAGTATCATCCAGCCATTATGAACGGTGGGGAAAGGTGGGGAGGACAGAAGCGCTTTACAAATGGTCCTGAGCTCTTAATACACTGCACTGTTTGCCCAGACATTTATTTTTCTGAATGAGGAGGGTTCAAATTCATCAAGCCACCGTGAAGAAATAAATGAGGGGTTAATGACAGAGGCTTGAAACATCATTGGTTAAGCCCCAGATATTTGCTGAGCTCTCTCTCTCTCTCTCTCTCTCTCTCTCTCTCTCTCTCTCTCTCTCTCTCTCTCTCTCTCTCTCTCTCTCTCTCTCTCTCTCTCTCTCTCTCTCTCTCTCTCTCTCTCTCTCTCTCTCACACTTCTCTTACTCTCTCCTCTACAGGTGATGAAGGAGACAACTTCTATGTGATTGACCAAGGAGAAGTGGATGTAAGTTTCCCATTGGCTTATTCATTCCTCCCCTCTCCACTCCCCTACAACTCCCCAGGTCATTCTCAGTCACCTTACCTGGTAAAATAAGGGTAAATAAAAGTAGTGTTAACCAAACCTACCTACCTCTCCCTCACACAGACCTACCTACCTCTACTTCACACAGACCTACCTACCTCTACCTCACACACACCTACCTACCTCTACCTCACACAGACCAACCTACCTCTACCTCACACAGACCAACCTACCTCTACCTCACACAGACATACCTACCTCTACCTCACACAGACCAAACTACCTCTACCTCACACAGACCTACCTACCTCTACCTCACACAGACCAACCTACCTCTACCTCACACAGACCTACATACCTCTACCTCACACACACCTACCTACCTCTACCTCACAGCTACCTACCTCTACCTCACACCTACCTCTACCTCACACATACCTACCTACCTCTACCTCACACATACCTACCTACCTCTACCTCACGCAGACCTACCTACCTCTACCTCACACATACCTACCTACCTCTACCTCACGCAGACCTACCTACCTCTACCTCACGTACACCTACCTACATCTACCTCACACACACACCTACCTCTACCTCACACCTACCTCTACCTCACACCTACCTCTACCGCACACATACCTCACACAGACCTAGCTACCTCTACCTAACACAGACCTACCTACCCATACCTAACACAGACCATCCTACCTCTTCCTCACACAGACCGACCTACCCATACCTCACAAAGACCTACTTACCTCTACCTCACACAGACCTACCTACCTCTACCTCACGCAGACCTACCTACCTCTACCTCACACAGACCTACCTATATCTACCTCACACAGACCTACCTATATCTACTTCACAAAGACCTACTTACCTCTACCTCACACAGACCTACTTACCTCTACCTCACACAGACCTACCTACCTCTACCTCACACAGACCTACCTATATCTACTTCACAAAGACCTTCCAACCTCTACCTCACGCAGACCTACCTACCTACCTCTACCTCACGCAGACCTACCTGACTCTACCTCACACCTACCTCTACCTCACACAGACCGACCTACCCATACCTCACACAGACCGACCTACATACCTCTACCTAACACAGACCGACCTAGCCATACCTCACAAAGATCTACCTACCCATACCTCACAAAGACCTACTTACCTCTACCTCACTCATACCTACCTACCTCAACCTCACACAGACCTACCTACCTCAACCTCACACAGACCTACCTACCTTTACCTCACAAAGACCTTCTTACCTCTACCTCTCACAGACCTACCTACCTCTACCTGACGCAGACCTACCTACCTCTACCTCACGCACACCTACCTACCTCTACCTCACACAGACCTACCTACCTCTACCTCAGACAGACCTACCTACCTCTACCTCACACAGACCTACCTACCTCTACCTCACACAGACCTACCTACCTCTACCTCACACAGACCTAGCTACCTCTACCTCACACAGACCTAGCTACCTCTACCTCACACAGACCTAGCTACCTCTACCTCACGCAGAGCTACCTACCTCTACCTCACAAAGACCTACCTACCTCTACCTCACACAGACCAACCTACCTCTACCTCACACACACCTACCTACCTCTACCTCACAGCTACATACCTCTACCTCACACCTACCTCTACCTCACACATACCTACCTACCTCTACCTCACAAAGACCTACTTACCTCTACCTCTCACAGACCTACCTACCTCTACCTCACACAGACCTACCTACCTCTACCTCACACAGACCTAGCTACCTCTACCTCACACACACCTACCTACCTCTACCTCACACAGACCAACCTACCTCTACCTCACACAGACCAACCTACCTCTACCTCACACAGACATACCTACCTCTACCTCACACAGACCAAACTACCTCTACCTCACACAGACCTACCTACCTCTACCTCACACAGACCAACCTACCTCTACCTCACACAGACCTACATACCTCTACCTCACACACACCTACCTACCTCTACCTCACAGCTACCTACCTCTACCTCACACCTACCTCTACCTCACACATACCTACCTACCTCTACCTCACACATACCTACCTACCTCTACCTCACGCAGACCTACCTACCTCTACCTCACACATACCTACCTACCTCTACCTCACGCAGACCTACCTACCTCTACCTCACGTACACCTACCTACATCTACCTCACACACACACCTACCTCTACCTCACACCTACCTCTACCTCACACCTACCTCTACCGCACACATACCTCACACAGACCTAGCTACCTCTACCTAACACAGACCTACCTACCCATACCTAACACAGACCATCCTACCTCTTCCTCACACAGACCGACCTACCCATACCTCACAAAGACCTACTTACCTCTACCTCACACAGACCTACCTACCTCTACCTCACGCAGACCTACCTACCTCTACCTCACACAGACCTACCTATATCTACCTCACACAGACCTACCTATATCTACTTCACAAAGACCTACTTACCTCTACCTCACACAGACCTACTTACCTCTACCTCACACAGACCTACCTACCTCTACCTCACACAGACCTACCTATATCTACTTCACAAAGACCTTCCAACCTCTACCTCACGCAGACCTACCTACCTACCTCTACCTCACGCAGACCTACCTGACTCTACCTCACACCTACCTCTACCTCACACAGACCGACCTACCCATACCTCACACAGACCGACCTACATACCTCTACCTAACACAGACCGACCTAGCCATACCTCACAAAGATCTACCTACCCATACCTCACAAAGACCTACTTACCTCTACCTCACTCATACCTACCTACCTCAACCTCACACAGACCTACCTACCTCAACCTCACACAGACCTACCTACCTTTACCTCACAAAGACCTTCTTACCTCTACCTCTCACAGACCTACCTACCTCTACCTGACGCAGACCTACCTACCTCTACCTCACGCACACCTACCTACCTCTACCTCACACAGACCTACCTACCTCTACCTCAGACAGACCTACCTACCTCTACCTCACACAGACCTACCTACCTCTACCTCACACAGACCTACCTACCTCTACCTCACACAGACCTAGCTACCTCTACCTCACACAGACCTAGCTACCTCTACCTCACACAGACCTAGCTACCTCTACCTCACGCAGAGCTACCTACCTCTACCTCACAAAGACCTACCTACCTCTACCTCACACAGACCAACCTACCTCTACCTCACACACACCTACCTACCTCTACCTCACAGCTACATACCTCTACCTCACACCTACCTCTACCTCACACATACCTACCTACCTCTACCTCACAAAGACCTACTTACCTCTACCTCTCACAGACCTACCTACCTCTACCTCACACAGACCTACCTACCTCTACCTCACACAGACCTAGCTACCTCTACCTCACACACACCTACCTACCTCTACCTCACACAGACCAACCTACCTCTACCTCACACAGACCAACCTACCTCTACCTCACACAGACATACCTACCTCTACCTCACACAGACCAAACTACCTCTACCTCACACAGACCTACCTACCTCTACCTCACACAGACCAACCTACCTCTACCTCACACAGACCTACATACCTCTACCTCACACACACCTACCTACCTCTACCTCACAGCTATCTACCTCTACCTCACACCTACCTCTACCTCACACATACCTACCTACCTCTACCTCACACATACCTACCTACCTCTACCTCACGCAGACCTACCTACCTCTACCTCACACATACCTACCTACCTCTACCTCACGCAGACCTACCTACCTCTACCTCACGTACACCTACCTACATCTACCTCACACACACACCTACCTCTACCTCACACCTACCTCTACCTCACACCTACCTCTACCGCACACATACCTCACACAGACCTAGCTACCTCTACCTAACACAGACCTACCTACCCATACCTAACACAGACCATCCTACCTCTTCCTCACACAGACCGACCTACCCATACCTCACAAAGACCTACTTACCTCTACCTCACACAGACCTACCTACCTCTACCTCACGCAGACCTACCTACCTCTACCTCACACAGACCTACCTATATCTACCTCACACAGACCTACCTATATCTACTTCACAAAGACCTACTTACCTCTACCTCACACAGACCTACTTACCTCTACCTCACACAGACCTACCTACCTCTACCTCACACAGACCTACCTATATCTACTTCACAAAGACCTTCCAACCTCTACCTCACGCAGACCTACCTACCTACCTCTACCTCACGCAGACCTACCTGACTCTACCTCACACCTACCTCTACCTCACACAGACCGACCTACCCATACCTCACACAGACCGACCTACATACCTCTACCTAACACAGACCGACCTAGCCATACCTCACAAAGATCTACCTACCCATACCTCACAAAGACCTACTTACCTCTACCTCACTCATACCTACCTACCTCAACCTCACACAGACCTACCTACCTCAACCTCACACAGACCTACCTACCTTTACCTCACAAAGACCTTCTTACCTCTACCTCTCACAGACCTACCTACCTCTACCTGACGCAGACCTACCTACCTCTACCTCACGCACACCTACCTACCTCTACCTCACACAGACCTACCTACCTCTACCTCAGACAGACCTACCTACCTCTACCTCACACAGACCTACCTACCTCTACCTCACACAGACCTACCTACCTCTACCTCACACAGACCTAGCTACCTCTACCTCACACAGACCTAGCTACCTCTACCTCACACAGACCTAGCTACCTCTACCTCACGCAGAGCTACCTACCTCTACCTCACAAAGACCTACCTACCTCTACCTCACACAGACCAACCTACCTCTACCTCACACACACCTACCTACCTCTACCTCACAGCTACATACCTCTACCTCACACCTACCTCTACCTCACACATACCTACCTACCTCTACCTCACAAAGACCTACTTACCTCTACCTCTCACAGACCTACCTACCTCTACCTCACACAGACCTACCTACCTCTACCTCACACAGACCTAGCTACCTCTACCTCACACAGACCTAGCTACCTCTACCTCACACACACCTACCTACCTCTAACTCACAGCTACCTACCTCTACCTCACACCTACCTCTACCTCACACATACCTACCTACCTCTACCTCACACATACCTACCTACCTCTACCTCACGCAGACCTACCTACCTCTACCTCACACATACCTACCTACCTCTACCTCACGCAGACCTACCTACCTCTACCTCACGTACACCTACCTACATCTACCTCACACACACACCTACCTCTACCTCACACCTACCTCTACCTCACACCTACCTCTACCGCACACATACCTCACACAGACCTAGCTACCTCTACCTAACACAGACCTACCTACCCATACCTAACACAGACCATCCTACCTCTTCCTCACACAGACCGACCTACCCATACCTCACAAAGACCTACTTACCTCTACCTCACACAGACCTACCTACCTCTACCTCACGCAGACCTATCTACCTCTACCTCACACAGACCTACCTATACCTACCTCACACAGACCTACCTATATCTACTTCACAAAGACCTACTTACCTCTACCTCACACAGACCTACTTACCTCTACCTCACACAGACCTACCTACCTCTACCTCACACAGACCTACCTATATCTACTTCACAAAGACCTTCCAACCTCTACCTCACGCAGACCTACCTACTTACCTCTACCTCACGAAGACCTACCTGACTCTACCTCACACCTACCTCTACCTCACACAGACCGACCTACCCATACCTCACACAGACCGACCTACATACCTCTACCTAACACAGACCGACCTAGCCATACCTCACAAAGATCTACCTACCCATACCTCACAAAGACCTACTTACCTCTACCTCACACATACCTACCTACCTCAACCTCACACAGACCTACCTACCTCAACCTCACACAGACCTACCTACCTTTACCTCACAAAGACCTTCTTACCTCTACCTCTCACAGACCTACCTACCTCTACCTCACGCAGACCTACCTACCTCTACCTCACGCACACCTACCTACCTCTACCTCACACAGACCTACCTACCTCTACCTCAGACAGACCTACCTACCTCTACCTCACACAGACCTAGCTACCTCTACCTCACAGACCTAGCTACCTCTACCTCACACAGACCTAGCTACCTCTACCTCACGCAGAGCTACCTACCTCTACCTCACAAAGACCTACCTACCTCTACCTCACACAGACCAACCTACCTCTACCTCACACACACCTACCTACCTCTACCTCACAGCTACATACCTCTACCTCACACCTACCTCTACCTCACACATACCTACCTACCTCTACCTCACAAAGACCTACTTACCTCTACCTCTCACAGACCTACCCACCTCTACCTCACACAGACCTACCTACCTCTACCTCACACAGACCTAGCTACCTCTACCTCACACATACCTAGCTACCTCTACCTCACACAGACCTACCTACCTCTACCTCACACAGACCAACCTACCTCTACCTCACACACACCTACCTACCTCTACCTCACAGCTACATACCTCTACCTCACACCTACCTCTACCTCACACATACCTACCTACCTCTACCTCACAAAGACCTACTTACCTCTACCTCTCACAGACCTACCTACCTCTACCTCACACAGACCTACCTACCTCTACCTCACGCAGACCTACCTACCTCTACCTCACGCAGACCTACCTACCTCTACCTCACGCAGACCTACCTACCTCTACCTCACACAGACCTACCTACCTCTACCTCAGACAGACCTACCTACCTCTACCTCACACACACACCTACCTCTACCTCACACCTACCTCTACCGCACACCTACCTCTACCGCACACATACCTACCTACCCATACCTCACACAGACCTAGCTACCTCTACCTAACACAGACCTACCTACCCATACCTAACACAGACCATCCTACCTCTACCTCACACAGACCGACCTACCCATACCTCACAAAGACCTACTTACCTCTACCTCACACAGACCTACCTACCTCTACCTCACGCAGACCTACCTACTTCTACCTCACGCAGACCTACCTACCTCTACCTCACACATACCTACCTACCTCTACCTCACAAAGACCTACTTACCTCTACCTCTCACAGACCTACCTACCTCTACCTCACACAGACCTAGCTACCTCTACCTCACACAGACCTAGCTACCTCTACCTCACACATACCTAGCTACCTCTACCTCACACAGACCTACCTACCTCTACCTCACACAGACCAACCTACCTCTACCTCACACACACCTACCTACCTCTACCTCACAGCTACATACCTCTACCTCACACCTACCTCTACCTCACACATACCTACCTACCTCTACCTCACAAAGACCTACTTACCTCTACCTCTCACAGACCTACCTACCTCTACCTCACACAGACCTACCTACCTCTACCTCACGCAGACCTACCTACCTCTACCTCACGCAGACCTACCTACCTCTACCTCACGCAGACCTACCTACCTCTACCTCACACAGACCTACCTACCTCTACCTCAGACAGACCTACCTACCTCTACCTCACACACACACCTACCTCTACCTCACACCTACCTCTACCGCACACATACCTACCTACCCATACCTCACACAGACCTAGCTACCTCTACCTAACACAGACCTACCTACCCATACCTAACACAGACCATCCTACCTCTTCCTCACACAGACCGACCTACCCATACCTCACAAAGACCTACTTACCTCTACCTCACACAGACCTACCTACCTCTACCTCACGCAGACCTACCTACTTCTACCTCACGCAGACCTACCTACCTCTACCTCACACATACCTACCTACCTCTACCTCACAAAGACCTACTTACCTCTACCTCTCACAGATCTACCTACCTCTACCTCACACAGACCTAGCTACCTCTACCTCACACAGACCTAGCTACCTCTACCTCACACATACCTAGCTACCTCTACCTCACACAGACCTACCTACCTCTACCTCACACAGACCAACCTACCTCTACCTCACACACACCTACCTACCTCTACCTCACAGCTACATACCTCTACCTCACACATACCTCTACCTCACACATACCTACCTACCTCTACCTCACAAAGACCTACTTACCTCTACCTCTCACAGACCTACCTACCTCTACCTCACACAGACCTACCTACCTCTACCTCACGCAGACCTACCTACCTCTACCTCACCTACACCTACCTACATCTACCTCACACACACACCTACCTCTACCTCACACCTACCTCTACCTCACACCTACCTCTACCGCACACATACCTACCTACCTCTACCTCACAAAGACCTACTTACCTCTACCTCTCACAGACCGACCTACCCATACCTCACAAAGACCTACTTACCTCTACCTCACACAGACCTACCTACCTCTACCTCACGCAGACCTACCTACTTCTACCTCACGCAGACCTACCTACCTCTACCTCACACAGACCTACCTATATCTACTTCACAAAGACCTACCAACCTCTACCTCACACAGACCTACCTGCCTACCTCTACCTCACGCAGACCTACCTGACTCTACCTCACACCTACCTCTACCTCACACAGACCGACCTACCCATACCTCACACAAACCTACATACCTCTACCTAACACAGACCGACCTAGCCATACCTCACAAAGATCTACCTATCCATACCTCACAAAGACCTACTTACCTCTACCTCACTCATACCTACCTACCTCAACCTCACACAGACCTACCTACCTCAACCTCACACAGACCTACCTACCTTTACCTCACAAAGACCTACTTACTTCTACCTCTCACAGACCTACCTACCTCTACCTCACACAGACCTACCTACCTCTACCTCACGCAAACCTACCTACCTCTACCTCACGCAGACCTACCTACCTCTACCTCACCCAGACCTACCTCTACCTCACACAGACCTACCTACCTCTACCTCACACAGACCAATCTACCTCTACCTCACACATACCTACCTACCTCTACCTCACACAGACCTACCTACCTCTACCTCACACAGACCTACCTACCTCTACCTCACACAGACCTAGCTACCTCTACCTCACACAGACCTAGCTACCTCTACCTCACACAGACCTAGCTACCTCTACCTCACGCAGACCTACCTACCTCTACCTCACAAAGACCTACCTACCTCTACCTCACAGCTACCAACCTACCTCTATCTCACACACACCTACCTACCTCTACCTCACACAGACCAACCTACCTCTACCTCACGCAGACCTACCTACCTCTACCTCACAGCTACATACCTCTACCTCACACCTACTTCTACCTCACACATACCTACCTACCTCTACCTCACAAAGACCTACTTACCTCTACCTCTCACAGACCTACCTACCTTAACCTCACACAGACCTACCTACCTCTACCTCATGCAGACCTACCTACCTCTACCTCAGACAGACCTACCTACCTCTACCTCACGTACACCTACCTACCTCTACCTCACGTACACCTACCTACATCTACCTCACACACACACCTACCTCTACCTCACACCTACCTCTACCGCACACATACCTACCTACCCATACCTCACACAGACCAAGCTACCTCTACCTAACACAGACCTACCTACCCATACCTAACACAGACCATCCTACCTCTTCCTCACACAGACCGACCTACCCATACCTCACAAAGACCTACCTACCTCTACCTCAGACAGACCTACCTACCTCTACCTCACACAGACCTACCTATATCTACTTCACAAAGACCTACCTACCTCTACCTCACGCAGACCTACCTGACTCTACCTCACACCTACCTCTACCTCACACAGACCGACCTACCCATACCTCACACAAACCTACATACCTCTACCTAACACAGACCGACCTAGCCATACCTCACAAAGATCTACCTACCCATACCTCACAAAGACCTACTTACCTCTACCTCACTCATACCTACCTACCTCAACCTCACACAGACCTACCTACCTCAACCTCACACAGACCTAGCTAACTTTACCTCACAAAGACTTCACCATCACAATAGGACACCCTCATTCATGCAGATCACCGAAGCTAAACACATACTTCACATTAGTAAACTGTACTGCTGTTTGTGTTAAATGATGATGAGCACTGGCCTGGGGTCTTTTCTGACTTCATTGACTTGCGGTCTGGTCACGCTGGTGTGGGCTCAGACACGCTCTGAACGCCACACAATGACAACAGTCAGAATACCTTTTTGTTTTAGGAACCCGAAGCGACAAAGAGATAGAGTTAAGTGGAGAGATAAAAGAGAAAAAACTGATGGAACGTCAAACAGGAAACAACCTTATCGGTTTACGATGAAGAGAGAGGGAGGGGGAGGGAGGGGGGGGGGGGGGGGGAGAGGAGACGTAAGGTAACCAGAGAGGACTGGGTCCAGGTGGGCGAGCTCCGCTGAGCGAGAGAGAGAGGAGTGAGGGATAAGGCGTGAATGAGAGGGAGAGAGAAAGAGAAGGGGTGGTGGAGAGGGTTGGGGCGATGGTGCCCTGATACAGCAGGTCTACCTACTTGTCCGGGTGGGCGAGCTCCACCGAGCGTATCAGAGAGCACAGTCAGACCCAGACAGAGATGGATGGATGAGTGGAGAGAGAGGGATAAGGGAGTGGAGGAGAGGGAGAGAGAGGGAAGGGAGTGGAGGAGAGGGCGAGAGAGGGATAAGGGAGTGGAGGAGAGGGAGAGAGAGGAATAAGGGGTGAAGGAGAGAGAGGGATAAGGGAGTGGAGGAGAGGGAGAGAGAGGGATAAGGGAGTGGAGGAGAGGGAGAGAGAGGGAAGGGAGTGGAGGAGAGGGAGAGAGAGGGAAGGGAGTGGAGGAGAGGGAGAGAGAGGGAAGGGAGTGGAGGAGAGGGAGAGAGAGGGATAAGGGGTGAAGGAGAGAGAGGGATAAGGGAGTGGAGGAGAGGGAGAGAGAGGGAAGGGAGTGGAGGAGAGGGAGAGAGAGGGATAAGGGAGTGGAGGAGAGGGAGAGAGAGGGAAGGGAGTGGAGGAGAGGGCGAGAGAGGGAAGGGAGTGGAGGAGAGGGAGAGAGAGGGATAAGGGGTGAAGGAGAGGGAGAGAGAGGGATGAGGGAGTGGAGGAGAGGGAGAGAGAGGGATAAGGGGTGAAGGAGAGGGAGAGAGAGGGATGAGGGAGTGGAGGAGAGGGAGAGAGAGGGATAAGGGGTGAAGGAGAGGGAGAGAGAGGGATAAGGGAGTGGAGGAGAGGGCGAGAGAGGGAAGAGAGTGGAGGAGAGGGAGAGAGAGGGATACGGGGTGAAGGAGAGGGAGAGAGAGGGATGAGGGAGTGGAGGAGAGAGAGGGATAAGGGGTGAAGGAGAGGGAGAGAGAGGGATAAGGGAGTGGAGGAGAGGAGAGGGAGAGAGAGGGATAAGGGGTGAAGGAGAGGGAGAGAGGGATGAGGGAGTGGAGGAGAGGGAGAGAGAGGGATAAGGGGTGAAGGAGAGGGAGGGAGAGGGATAAGGGGAGAGGGAGAGAGAAGGGGTGGGGGAGAGAGAGGGTTGGTGCGATAGTGCCCTGATACAGCAGGTCTACCTACCACTGGGCCAACAGTAAAGGGAATGGGAAAGATCAGCTGTGCCATGGGTATGTATTATTTAATTTGGGATTGATGGTGAAGGATGTAGACTCATCTTGACATTAGACTACTTTTGTGTTCTCAAAGCGTCTGACAACATTTAGATTTTGGAGTGAACTAGAATGGTGACGGCAGCCATAACTGTGGAGAAAGGTTATGTTCATTAGTTCACATCGTAGCAAAACATTCTAAAAGGTTCTGCAACGGAAAATGAAAAAGAGCATTGTACAAACCCAGGTATAGTCCCTCGGCGGCAGGTAGCCTGGCGGGTAGGAGCGTTGGGCCAGTAACCGAAAGGGGACAAAGTCGTTCTGCCCCTGAGCAAGGCAGTTAACCCACTGTTCCCGGGCACCAATGTTGATAACGGCCCCTGCACCTCTCTGATTCAGAAGGGTTGGGTTCAATGCGGTAGACGCATTTCAGTTGGATGTGTTCAGTTGTACAACTGACTTGGTATCATCTGTTCCAGTCTGTTTTTTTTCATTTGGTGCCTAATGAAGACAACCCAGTTGTTCATGTAGATGGTTAAACACTGGTTCAGCCAGGGATGTTTACCCAAGCCTCCCACAACTCCCTCTGCTATCTACCGTGTAAATCCCTGAGGGTTCTGTTTTAAAGACCTGATAAGGGGATAGTGACTCAATGGAGGCATTCTAGTGGAAGTACATTCCTCTGTTTATCTTTTCCCTCCTCTTTTGTTTCATTCTGTCTCTTATTTACTTGTTCTTACACCATTTTAAAGTAGTTCCTCTGTGATATGATAACTCAGTTTTCATAAATAATGTCTTGTTCTTTTCTTCTGTATTATTACATAAGTCATTGTGTGTGTGTGGGGCAGTTGTTTTCACGCACGCACGCACGCACGCACGCACGCACGCACGCACGCACGCACGCACGCACGCACGCACACACACACACACACACACACACACACACACACACACACACACACACACACACACTGTACCTTCAACATTGCTCCCTGACAGAATCTAAATGTCTCCCACCACACCCAGTCACCTCCCTCCCTCCCTCCCTCCCTCCACAGTAGAGTGAGGAGAGATGGATATGTGAGCTACATAACCCTCTCCTCTGTCTCCTCGTCCCCCTGTAATAAGCAGCAGTATCAGTATATCATATCATAGCTGTGCTCCCAGAGGTGGCTGGCTGGGAATCAGCATCACATTCAGGCTGCCACCAGAGAATCTGGAACATCCACTCCCCAGGCCAAGCCCTGTCAGCCTGCACCCATCCCAGCCAAGCCCTGTCAGCCTGCACCCATCCCAGCCAAGACCTGTCAGCCTGCACCCATCCCAGCTCAGACCTCAGAGATGTGGCTCAGTGCTGAGGCTCTCTGTTTCTCTCTTTATACTCCACTATTTCTCTCTTCACCTCTCTCTCTCCACCCCTCTCTCTCCACCTCTCTCTCTCCCTCTCACTCCACCTCTCTCTATCTCTCCCTCTCTCTATCTATCTCTCTTTCTTGCTCTCTTCCCCTCTCCCCCCCTCTCTCCACCTTTCTCTTTCTCCACCTCTCTCTCTCTCCTCCCCCTCTCTCTCTCCATCTCTCTCTCTACCTCTCTCTCTCTCCACCTCTCTCGCCCTCTCTCCACCTCTCTCTCTCTCGCTCCCTCTCTCTCTCTATCTCTCTCTCTCCACCTCTCCCTCTCTCTCTCCACCTCTCTCTCCCTCTCTCCACCTCTCTCTCTCCCCTCCTTCTCTCTCTCTCCACCTCTCCCTCTCTCTATCCACCTCACTCTCACTATCGATCTATCCATCTATCTCTCGCTCGCTCTCTATCTATCTCTCTTTCTCGCTCCCCCCCCAACTTAAAACAGAGCGCTCTGCTCAGTGCTGTGTGTGTGTGTGTGTGTGTGTGTGTGTGTGTGTGTGTGTGTGTGTGTGTGTGTGTGTGTGTGTGTGTGTGTGTGTGTGAAACTTCCCATCGTAGTGCAGGGTCCATTAAACTGTGGTGATGATGTCTCTCATTAGGCGGAATGTAAATCTACCGCTGACTGGGGGAGAAATGAAATTGCTGCTGGTGTTAACGCCACACACACAAGTGTGCGCACGCGGCAACACACACACACATGCACGCAAGCATGCACGCCTCAGTGTGTACTGGGACATTCCACTTTGTGGTATTAGTGTCTAGTAAAATGTGATTTTATGATAACCCTCAATATGTCCGAGCCCAAGACAAGCCCTTTATCCATACTGATGATAACCCTCAATATGTCCTAGCCCAAGACAAGCCCTTTATCCATACTGATGATAACCCTCAATATGTCCTAGCCCACGACAAGCCCTTTATCCATACTGATGATAACCCTCAATATGTCCTAGCCCACGACAAGCCCTTTATCCATACTGATGATAACCCTCAATATGTCCTAGCCCAAGACAAGCCCTTTATCCATACTGACGATAACCCTCAATATACCTAGCCCAAGACAAGCCCTTTATCCACACTGATGATAACCCTCAATATGTCCTAGCCCACAACAAGCCCTTTATCCACACTGATGATAACCCTCAATATGTCCTAGCCCAAGACAAGCCCTTTATCCATACTGATGATAACCCTCAATATGTCCTAGCCCACGACAAGCCCTTTATCCATACTGACGATAACCCTCAATATACCTGGCCCAAGACAAGCCCTTTATCCATACTGATGATAACCCTCAATATGTCCTAGCCCACGACAAGCCCTTTATCCACACTGATGATAACCCTCAATATGTCCTAGCCCAAGACAAGCCCTTTATCCATACTGACGATAACCCTCAATATGTCCTAGCCCAAGACAAGCCCTTTATCCACACTGACGATAACCCTCAATATGTCCTAGCCCAAGACAAGCCCTTTATCCATACTGATGATAACCCTCAATATGTCCTAGCCCAAGACAAGCCCTTTATCCACACTGATGATAACCCTCAATATGTCCTAGCACACGACAAGCCCTTTATCCATACTGATGATAACCCTCAATATGTCCGAGCCCAAGACAAGCCCTTTATCCATACTGATGATAACCCTCAATATGTCCTAGCCCAAGACAAGCCCTTTATCCACACTGATGATAACCCTCAATATGTCCTAGCACACGACAAGCCCTTTATCCATACTGATGATAACCCTCAATATGTCCGAGCCCAAGACAAGCCCTTTATCCATACTGATGATAACCCTCAATATGTCCTAGCCCAAGACAAGCCCTTTATCCATACTGATGATAACCCTCAATATGTCCTAGCCCAAGACAAGCCCTTTATCCATACTGATGATAACCCTCAATATGTCCTAGCCCACGACAAGCCCTTTATCCATACTGATGATAACCCTCAATATGTCCTAACCCAAGACAAGCCCTTTATCCATACTGATGATAACCCTCAATATGTCCTAGCCCACGACAAGCCCTTTATCCATACTGATGATAACCCTCAATATGTCCTAGCCCAAGACAAGCCCTTTATCCACACTGATGATAACCCTCAATATGTCCGAGCCCAAGACAAGCCCTTTATCCACACTGATGATAACCCTCAATATGTCCTAACCCACGACAAGCCCTTTATCCATACTGATGATAACCCTCAATATGTCCTAGCCCACGACAAGCCCTTTATCCATACTGATGATAACCCTCAATATGTCCTAGCCCACGACAAGCCCTTTATCCATACTGACGATAACCCTCAATATACCTAGCCCAAGACAAGCCCTTTATCCACACTGATGATAACCCTCAATATGTCCTAGCCCACGACAAGCCCTTTATCCATACTGACGATAACCCTCAATATACCTAGCCCAAGACAAGCCCTTTATCCACACTGATGATAACCCTCAATATGTCCTAGCCCACGACAAGCCCTTTATCCACACTGATGATAACCCTCAATATGTCCTAGCCCAAGACAAGCCCTTTATCCACACTGATGATAACCCTCAATATGTCCTAGCCCAAGACAAGCCCTTTATCCATACTGATGATAACCCTCAATATGTCCGAGCCCAAGACAAGCCCTTTATCCATACTGATGATAACCCTCAATATGTCCGAGCCCAAGACAAGCCCTTTATCCATACTGATGATAACCCTCAATATGTACTAGCCCAAGACAAGCCCTTTATCCACACTGATGATAACCCTCAATATGTCCTAGCCCACAACAAGCCCTTTATCCACACTGATGATAACCCTCAATATGTCCTAGCCCAAGACAAGCCCTTTATCCACACTGATGATAACCCTCAATATGTCCTAGCCCAAGACAAGCCCTTTATCCACACTGATGATAACCCTCAATATGTCCTAGCCCAAGACAAGCCCTTTATCCACACTGATGATAACCCTCAATATGCCCTAGCCCAAGACAAGCCCTTTATCCACACTGATGATAACCCTCAATATGTCCTAGCCCAAGACAAGCCCTTTATCCATACTGATGATAACCCTCAATATGTCGTAGCCCACAACAAGCCCTTTATCCATACTGATGATAACCCTCAATATGTCCTAGCCCACGACAAGCCCTTTATCCACACTGATGATAACCCTCAATATGTCCTAGCCCACGACAAGCCCTTTATCCATACTGACGATAACCCTCAATATGTCCTTTCCAGGATACAAGGCTAGCCCAGGACAACCCAGCTCAGACCATCCAGCCCTGCCCTAACCCTCCTCATGTCTGGCCAGATAATAAAATAAATGCTGTGGACTAAATCAAATCTTATTGGTCACATACACATATTTAACAGATGTTATTGGTCACATACACATGGTTAGCAGACATTATTGTCACGCCCTGACCTTAGAGAGCCGTTTTATTTCTCTATTTGGTTAGGTCAGGGTGTGATGTGGAGTGGGCATTCTATGTTTTTTATTTCTATGTTTTGACCGGGTATGGTTCTCAATCAGGGACAGCTGTCTACCGTTGTCTCTGATTGGGAATCATACTTAGGCAGCCTGTTTTGCCACCTTAGTTTTGTGGGATGTTGTTTTTTGTTAGCTCTGTGTAGCCTTCAAGACGTGACGTTTGTTATTCTTTTGTTGTTTTGTTTGGTGTTCTGAGTCAATAATGAATCATGAACACGTACCACGCTGCACCTTGGTCCACTTCTTCCGACGAGCGTTACAGTTATTGGTCACATTCACATGGTTAGCAGATGTTATTGGTCACATACACATGGTTAGCAGATGTTATTGGTCACATACACATGGTTAGCAGATGTTATTGGTCACATACACATGGTTAGCAGATGTTATTGGTCACATACACATGGTTAGCAGATGTTATTGGTCACATACACATGGTTAGCAGATGTTATTGGTCACATACACATATTTAGCAGATATTATTGGTCACATACACATGTTTAACAGATGTTATTGGTCACATACACATATTTAACAGATGTTATTGGTCACATACACATATTTAGCAGATGTTATTGGTCACATACACATATTTAGCAGATGTTATTGGTCACATACACATATTTAGCAGATGTTATTGGTCACATACACATATTTAACAGATGTTATTGGTCACATACACATATTTAACAGATGTTATTGGTCACATACACATGGTTAGCAGATGTTATTGGTCGCATACACATATTTAGCAGATGTTATTGGTCACATACACATATTTAACATATGTTATTGGTCACATACACATATTTAATAGGTGTTATTGGTCACATACACATATTTAACATATGTTATTGGTCACATACACATATTTAACAGATGTTATTGGTCACATACACATATTTAACATATGTTATTGGTCACATACACATATTTAATAGGTGTTATTGGTCACATACACATATTTAGCAGATGTTATTGGTCACATACACATGGTTAGCAGATGTTATTGGTCGCATACACATATTTAACAGATGTTATTGGTCACATACACATATTTAACAGATGTTATTGGTCGCATACACATGGTTAGCAAATGTTATTGCGGTGTAGTGAAATGCTTGTGTTCCTAGCGCCAACAGTGCAGTAATATCTAACAATACACAACAATACACACATCTAAAAGTAAAATAATGGAATTAAGAAATATATAAATATTAGGATGTGTCGGAGTGGCGTTGCCAGGTTAGTCGAGGTAATTTGTAAAGTGACATTACATAGGTAGTAAACAGCGAGTGGGGGCCGGCTAGTGATGCTATTTAATAGTCTGATGGCCTTTTTCAGTCTCTGAGTACCAGCTTTGATGCACCTGTACTGAACTCTCCTTCTGGATGGTAGTGGGGTGAACAGGCAGTGGCTCTGGTGGTTGATGTCCTTGATGATCTTTTTGGCCTTCCTGTGACATCGGGTGCTGTAGGTGTCCTGGAGAACAGGTAGTTTGCCCCCGGTGATGTGTAAGGCAGACCGCCTGGTACGGTGCAGTTACCGTACCAGGCGGTGATACAGCCCGACAGGATGCTCTCAATGGTGCATCTGTAAAAGTTAGTGAGGTTCTTAGGGGCCATGCTGAATTTCAGCCTCCTGAAGTTAAAGTGTTGCTGTTACGCCTTCTTCACCACACTGTCTGTGTGGGTGGACCATTTCCGAATGTCAGTGATGTGTACGCCGGGGAGCTTTTCACCCTCTCCACCGCGGCTCCATCGATGTGGATGGGGGCGTGCTCGCTCTGCTGTTTCCTGAAGTCCGCCATCACGTCCTCCCTGTAGGCAGTCTCGCCGTTGTTGGTCATCAAGCCCACTACTGTTGTCGTCTGGAAACTTGATGATTGAGTTGGAGGCATGCATGGCCATGCAGTCATGGATGAACAGGGAGTACAGGAGGAGGCTGAGCACGCACCCTTGTGGGGTCCCTGTGTTGAGGATCAGCGGAGTGGAGATGTTGTTTCCTACCTTCACCACCTGGGGGCGGCCCGTCAGGAAATCCAGGACCCAGATGCACAGGGCGGGATTCAGACCCAGGGCCCCGAGCTTAATGATGAGCTTGGAGAGTACTACGGTGTTGAAGGCTGAGCTATAGTCAATGAACAGCATTCTTACATAGGTATTCCTTTTGTCCAGATGGGATCAGGCAGTGTGCAGTGCGATGACGATTGCATCATCTGTGGATCTTTTTGGGCGGTAAGCAAATTACTGTGGGTTTTAGGGTGTCAGGTAGGGTGGAGGTGATATGATCCTTAACTAGCCTCTCAAAGCACTTCATGATGACAGAAGTGAGTGCTACGAGGCTATAGTCATTTAGCTCAGTTACCTTAGCTTTCTTGGGAACAGGAACAATGGTGGCCATCTTGAAGCATATGGAGACAACAGACTGGGATAGGGATTGATTGAATATGTCCTAAACACTCCAGCCAGCTGGTCTGCGCATGCTCTGAGGACGCGGTTAGGGATGTCGTCTGGACCATGGGATCATTATGGGATCATTCACCTGTGGACCATGGGATCATTATGGGATCATTCACCTGTGGACCATGGGATCATTATGAGATCGTTCACCTGTGGACCATGGGATCATTATGGGATCATTCACCTGTGGACCATGGGATCATTATGAGATCGTTCACCTGTGGACCATGTGATCATTGTGAGATCATTCACCTGTGCTCCTCTTGAAGCACTCTGTGGAGATAAGGACCATAGAGGAATCCTGACCATTCACAAGCCATCAGATAGATGGATACGCAGGAGATGAGCTGTGGACCTACATGCCTACACTCTTAGGGGAAAAAGGTGCTATCTAGAACCTTACTGGGTTATTCGGCTGTCCCCATAGGATCACCCTTTGACGAACCCTTTTAGATTGCAGGTATAACCCTTTTGGTTTATATGTAGAACCCTTTATACAGAGGGTTATATATGTAACCTAAAAGGGTTTAACCTGTAACCAAAAAGGGTTCTACCTGGAACCAAAAAGAGTTCTCCTAAGGGGACAGCTGAATAACCCTTTTGGAACCCTTTTTTTCTAAGAGTGTACCCCACTCCCCATCTCCCTTCCTCCCCCTCTCTCTCTCTCCTTCCCTCCTTCTCTATCTTTCTCATCCTTCTTTCCTTCTCTCAGTGTTATTAAGTCAACAAGTGGATTGTGTGTCAACAGGTGAAACTGTAACCGCGGACTGAAAGGGGCTCTGTGAGGCCGTAGTGTGTGTGTGTGTGTGTGTGTGTGTGTGTGTGTGTGTGTGTATGTGTGTGTGTGTGTGTGTGTGTGTGTGTGTGTGTGTGTGTGTGTGTGTGTGTGTGTGTGTGTGTGTGTAGTAGGCCATCCAGTGACCGCAGTTCTGGGTTGTGTGTGAGAGAGGCCGAGCAAGTCCACCACAGCTTTCCCACCTCCATCACCCCTTAATCAAAGGGAAGTCACACACACCACAGACGGCGAGAGAGAGAAGGGAGGGAGATATAGATAGGAGAGATAGAGGGCTTTTAGTGTCCCTTCCTCTGGCTTAGAGGGGATCAAATGCTCAGGGGGGTCCAGCCATCAGAGCTAAGACCCAGGAAACAAGGAGGGGGAGAGATGGAGGGATGGGGATTGAGGGGAAGAGGACATTTGGGGTAAGGAGGAAGAGGGGGAACAAGAGGCAAGGTATAGAGAGATATGGATGTAGATAGAAAGGGGAGGGCGAAGGGAGAGAAAAAACAGAAGGGGAGAGGAGGGCGAAGGAGGTAGAAGTGTGAGTGGGTTGGAAAGTGAAACGGGAGAGATGTGGGGAGAAAGGAGGTAGAGGTGTGAGTGGGTTGGAAAGGGAAACGGGAAAGATGTGGGGAGAAAGGAGGTAGAGGTGTGAGTGGGTTGGAAAGTGAAACGGGAGAGATGTGGGGAGAAAGGAGGTAGAGGTGTGAGTGGGTTGGAAAGTGAAACGGGGGAGAGGTGTGGGGAGAAAGGAGGTAGAGGTGTGAGTGGGTTGGAAAGGGAAACGGGAGAGATGTGGGGAGAAAGGAGGTAGAGGTGTGAGTGGGTTGGAAAGGGAAACGGGAGAGATGTGGGGAGAAAGGAGGTAGAGGTGTGAGTGGGTTGGAAAGTGAAACGGGAGAGATGTGGGGAGAAAGGAGGTAGAGGTGTGAGTGGGTTGGAAAGTGAAACGGGGGAGAGGTGTGGGGAGAAAGGAGGTAGAGGTGTGAGTGGGTTGGAAAGGGAAACGGGAGAGATGTGGGGAGAAAGGAGGTAGAGGTGTGAGTGGGTTGGAAAGGGAAACGGGAGAGATGTGGGGAGAAAGGAGGTAGAGGTGTGAGTGGGTTGGAAGGTGAAACGGGAGAGATGTGGGGAGAAAGGAGGTAGAGGTGTGAGTGGGTTGGAAAGGGAAACGGGAAAGATGTGGGGAGAAAGGAGGTAGAGGTGTGAGTGGATTGGAAAGGGAAACGGGAGAGATGTGTGGAGAAAGGAGGTAGAGGTGTGAGTGGGTTGGAAAGGGAAACGGGAGAGATGTGGGGAGAAAGGAGGTAGAGGTGTGAGTGGGTTGGAAGGTGAAACGGGAGAGATGTGGGGAGAAAGGAGGTAGAGGTGTGAGTGGGTTGGAAAGGGAAACGGGAAAGATGTGGGGAGAAAGGAGGTAGAGGTGTGAGTGGGTTGGAAAGGGAAACGGGAGAGATGTGGGGAGAAAGGAGGTAGAGGTGTGAGTGGGCTGGAAAGGGAAACAGGAGAGATGTGGGGAGAAAGGAGGTAGAGGTGTGAGTGGGTTGGAAAGTGAAACGGGGGAGAGATGTGGGGAGAAAGGAGGTAGAGGTGTGAGTGGGTTGGAAAGTGAAACGGGAGAGATGTGGGGAGAAAGGAGGTAGAGGTGTGAGTGGGTTGGAAAGTGAAACGGGAGAGATGTGGGGAGAAAGGAGGTAGAGGTGTGAGTGGGTTGGAAGGTGAAACGGGAGAGATGTGGGGAGAAAGGAGGTAGAGGTGTGAGTGGGTTGGAAAGTGAAACGGGAGAGATGTGGGGAGAAAGGAGGTAGAGGTGTGAGTGGGTTGGAAAGGGAAACGGGAGAGATGTGGGGAGAAAGGAGGTAGCGGTGTGAGGCGGTTGGAAAGGGAAACGGGAGAGATGTGGGGAGAAAGGAGGTAGAGGTGTGAGTGGGCTGGAAAGGGAAACGGGAGAGATGTGGGGAGAAAGGAGGTAGAGGTGTGAGTGGGTTGGAAAGGGAAACGGGAGAGATGTGGGGAGAAAGGAGATAGAGGTGTGAGTGGGTTGGAAAGGGAAACGGGAGAGATGTGGGGAGAAAGGAGGTAGAGGTGTGAGTGGGTTGGAAAGGGAAACGGGAGAGATGTGGGGAGAAAGGAGGTAGAGGTGTGAGTGGGTTGGAAAGGGAAACGGGAGAGATGTGGGGAGAAAGGAGGTAGAGGTGTGAGTGGGTTGGAAAGGGAAACAGGAGAGATGTGGGGAGAAAGGAGGTAGAGGTGTGAGTGGGTTGGAAAGTGAAACAGGAGAGATGTGGGGAGAAAGGAGATAGAGGTGTGAGTGGGTTGGAAAGGGAAACAGGGAGAGATGTGGGGAGAAAGGAGATAGAGGTGTGAGTGGGTTGGAAAGTGAAACGGGAGAGATGTGGGGAGAAAGGAGATACAGGTGTGAGTGGGTTGGAAAGTGAAACGGGAGAGATGTGGGGAGAAAGGAGATAGAGGTGTGAGTGGGTTGGAAAGGGAAACGGGAGAGATGTGGGGAGAAAGGAGATAGAGGTGTGAGTGGGTTGGAAAGGGAAACGGGAGAGATGTGGGGAGAAAGGAGATAGAGGTGTGAGTGGGTTGGAAAGTGAAACGGGAGAGAGATGTGGGGAGAAAGGAGGTAGAGGTGTGAGTGGGTTGGAAAGTGAAACGGGAGAGAGATGTGGGGAGAAAGGAGGTATAGGTGTGAGTGGGTTGGAAAGGGAAACGGGAGAGATGTGGGGAGAAAGGAGATAGAGGTGTGAGGCGGTTGGAAAGGGAAACGGGAGAGATGTGGGGAGAAAGGAGATAGAGGTGTGAGTGGGTTGGAAAGGGAAACGGGAGAGATGTGGGGAGAAAGGAGGTAGAGGTGTGAGTGGGTTGGAAAGTGAAACGGGAGAGATGTGGGGAGAAAGGAGATAGAGGTGTGAGTGGGTTGGAAAGTGAAACGGGAGAGATGTGGAGAGAATGGAGGTAGAGGTGTGAGTGGGTTGGAAAGTGAAACGGGAGAGATGTGGGGAGAAAGGAGGTAGAGGTGTGAGTGGGTTGGAAAGTGAAACGGGAGAGATGTGGGGAGAAAGGAGGTAGAGGTGTGAGTGGGTTGGAAAGGGAAACGGGAGAGATGTGGGGAGAAAGGAGATAGAGGGGGGTGGAGGAGAGAGAATGGGGGTTCAGAGAGGTGTGTAGTGGAGACAGCCGTCCGGTCAGGGAGGGACCTCTGTGTTTGACCCGATAATGGAGGGTAATGGTCCACGGTGAGGGTGTCGTGTTCACACCCATGTCCACCTCCACCCTGAACCCTGTCTGTAACTAGAGACCCTAATCCCTCACATTAACCCCTCACCCTCAAACTCCTCCTCACACTCACCCTAACCCCTCACACTAACCCCTCACCCTCACACCCCTCCTCACACTCGCCCTAACCCCTCTTCCTAACCTCACACACACCTCAACCTCACACTAACCCCTCACAGCCCTCCTCACACTCACTGACCTCACTACAAAGAGTTCCAAGTAGGGCCTGGTATCATATGAGTGGACTGTAGCCACGGCCCAAGATCTAGGGCTGTGTCCTGGTCAGGTCACATGGTCAGGTAAACACTTGGTCCTAGCTACAGAGGTAGGATCTTAAAGAGGCTTCTGAAGTTTCTCATTTCCAGGCT